>NC_064293.1:30431836-30633863 GCF_019186545.1 Solanum stenotomum | reverse complement strand
AAAGGGGCTCAGATGTGGTGAATGCAGTACTTTCCATATCCCGATCTCTTCAGATTGCATAAAATTTAGAAATGCAAGTAGCTTTTGCACGTAGAGAAGTTCAAGATTCCAAATCTTGTCTCACATTACGTATATGTGGCATGATTTAATTAGTCAACCACGGACTCAAGGGTTGGCTGTTTCTGTAGGCTAGTACGCTCACGAGAAGGTAAATTACAAAACACAGATTTGTCATTTGTATGTTTACTCTGTGTACTACTACTGTGAATGCTTGTGAATTTGCACAATTAGAGGCGAATTCAAAATTATGAAGTTTATGTGTTCTTACTTTCTACTACGACTCAAGTTAGTACTACTATAATAATAATTGAATTCACATTCAAATCATGTTAATTAGTAGAATTCTCAATATATATAAAGAATTTGACCACAAGCTAGTAACTATGAAGCTTATGAATACTCAACAACTGTTATTCTTGCGTTTAAATCTGTTTGGCACTATATTAACATTTTCGCATAGTTACAAACAAATCAAATTTCACCTTTTCATTTTACCATTAACATGACTTATTTTTAGCCATCACTGCATTCTATACAAATTGTTTGATACAAGGATACATTCGATATTTTGTTAGATTATGTGTCAAATATCTTTCTTTCTATGTCTCCAATCAAATTATGTCAAACAATTAAGAAGGGAGAAGTACTACCCACAATAAGTTGACGAACATTTCAATCTTAATTCACTGCAACTGTGGATGAAGGAAGTAAAATATGGTCACTGTTTTGCAGGATGGAGTAACATGGCTGCAGAATTCACCAGCACAATCACCGGCGATGATCTTGGCAGATAATGGCTTTGATGTTTGGATTTCCAATATCAGGGGAACCAGATATAGCCGTCGCCATGTCACTCTTGATCCTGATAGTGCGGTATCTCCTTCAGTTCCTCAATGAACTATACATTTTTCATAATGCTTGCAAAACTGATAAAAAGAATTCTGGTAAAGGGAAGAAAGATGTCAAAATACTTAAATAGCTCTAAATCTTTAAAGGCTTTATTCATTCTGGTTTACAGGACTACTGGAATTGGACATGGGATGATCTTGTTGTCCATGACTTACCTGCTCTCGTTGATCTTGTCTTTAAACAAACTGGGCAGAAAATTCACTATATAGGCCATTCAATGGTAAGTTTGGAAAGAGAACAGAACATTAGTCTCGATTGTAGGTGGCAAAACATTTATTATCCTTCCAGTACATGATATAATGACCTTTTGATCTGTCTATTTTCTGAACTAACAGGGCACCTTGATAGCGTTGGCGTCCTTTTCAGAAGGGAAACAAATAGACAAGGTAAAATCAGCAGCCTTGCTCAGCCCAGTTGCTTATTTGAGCCATATGACCACTGCGCTTGGTGATGTTGCTGCTAGAGCTTTTGTTAGTGAGGTCAGGACAAAATCTAGGTTCACTTCTCTTCTTTACATTTTGCAAAGCTTAAGAGCAATGCATACATTGTGATTTGTTGATGTTTATGGTTTCCACTGTCAACAGATCACTACAATATTTGGTCTTGCAGAATTTAATCCAAGGGGGTAAAAATTTACTTCTCCTTACTTACAACTAGTGTACTGAATTTGCCCTTCTTGTCCCCCACCCCCCTTCCTTCTTTTGTCACATTTACCTCAATTTTTGACGCTTTGTGGTAGTGAGCCTGTGTCCGATTTTCTCAAGGTCTTATGTGCTCAAGCTGGGGTGGACTGTTATGACTTGATAACTGCACTTACTGGTACTAATCTGCCATAAAATTAAAAACGTTTTCGTCATTTACAGATGGAGTCATTTGTGATGATCACAAGTTCCAAGCTAAATAACTTTCCTCTATGAATATAGGAAAGAACTGCTGTCTAAATGCCTCCACGGTCGATCATTTCTTGAAGAACGAGCCCCAGTCTACATCAACTAAGAACCTTGTGCATTTGTCTCAGAGTAAGTCCATTTTTAAGTACTATTTACGAGTCCATCAATCAACTATACCTTAGTCCTAAACAAGTTAGGATTGGCTCCATTATCAACCAACCAAAAATACGAAATGACTATGTAACTGTTTGAAATTCATGCAGCTGTTAGAGATGGTGTCTTGTCGAAATATGACTATGGGAGCAACGACTTCAATCAGGCGCACTACGGTGAAACCAAACCTCCAAGGTACAATCTGACAAATATCCCTCATGATTTCCCCCTGTTTCTCAGCTATGGAGGCCAAGATGCACTGTCTGATGTTCAAGATGTTGGGACATTACTTGATAATCTCAAGTACCACGATGTAGAGAAGCTACATATTCAGTATATCAAGGATTACGCTCATGCAGACTTCATTATTGGGATTACTGCTAAGGATATCGTCTACAACCAGATTATTTCCTTTTTCAGAAACCAAGGATGAACACCTTGTTGGGATTGAAATAAGCTAATATATGGGATTTGGTTTTACAAAACTTAGCAAAATACATTGTATCCGTTCGCATTCAAAATCTAATCATAATTGAAATCGTGCGAATACAATACTTGATTGTAACGGTATGTGTGACCACTGTGTATATATATATTTTTTCAAGGAAACCTCGATAGCCCCTTAAGATTGGCATCAATATCTGACAGAAAGGAACAATTTTACCTACGAAAGACCCACCGATCCACTTATTATCAAAAATAGAAGGCGTCATCGCACAACTTTTGTTGTGTCTCGGAAGAAATTACGCTGCACATGGCTTCCTTTGTCTTCTAACACTCTGTTTGGGTGGTTATAAATTGTTAGTGTTGTTTTCTAATGTATTACTAAAACTTAAAAGTTTTGTAATGTATTACTCCCTTTGTCTCAATTTATGTGATATTTTTCATTTTTCGAGAATTAAACGATTTAACTTTGACCGAAAATTTACATATGGAATCTTCAATGTTTTTGAAATGAAATTTACATATTTGTAAACTAGGTAAAAAGTACTATAAGTCACAATAATTAATAATTGAAAATGTTAAAAGGATCTATGAAAAACTTACTACAAAAATAGATTTGTATGAATTTCGAAATTCAAAAAGTGTCACATAATTTATACTATATAGTCCAAATTTCAAGAATAAAAGAATTTGATTGTGATTTGTGATGTGAATTTGAATATGATTTTTTTTTTTAGAAATAAAATTCACAGCAAAATAAAGATTGTGATTCTATTGCTCACTGCCTCCTTCCAAGTGATCTGCTGCCCGCTAGTAGTTTATGAATCTGCCATATTTTTCATGATGTTCAGTGTGACAGATTTTGCCTCTGACAAACGTAAGAGTATATTTTTCCTCCATGATTGCTGCAAATCTTTTAGTTTTAGTTGATTTCATTTTCAGTTGCTCTTGCGGCGCAGTAGTTTTCATTTGTGATTCATATATCAAGCTATTGCTCCAGCTTATATGTCGCATTTAAAGTATGAAAAACGTATATAGTTCGATATCCCCGACTTTAGGCTCTGCGATTCTTCAACAGTTATGTTTACCATGAATAACCTAGTTTCTATTACTAATTTTTGTAAGATATATGCGCTTTAGCTTTGGTAGTGTTATAAGATGAGGAAGATGAAGGGGGGAATGGGTAAAGTTACATAGACCCGAGGATTGAGAATCAGAAATCATTTGAAAAGGTAGGTCCTGCTGTGAGTTTAAGTGAGGAAAATAAAGGAAATTAGGGTTATAATTGGATATGTGAACCTCTGTATAAGTGCTATGGATGATAGAGAATAGGGATACTTGCTACCTGAGATGATTTTGGTTTGGGGGTTTTGCAGAACAACTCCTAATGTTAGAAGTAGCTGCTATAAGATGATATTGGTTGGTATGGTTCAGAATTTGAACGCCAGAGGAAATTACAGTTCCCTATTTAAGTATCATAAGATGAAAACTTACCAATTTGAAGTGCTTTGTTGCAGTTAGTAGCTCATATATGTGCCAAGGGCAATGTTGTTCGGACTCTTCAAAAATGTCAAGGGGTGCTTGTCGGATTCACCAAAAGTAGTGTATTTTTTAAGAATCCGACACAGGTACAGCATAGAAAGTGAAGAGTCCGCACAATTTAGGCCAAGGGATCTGTTTTCCAGTTATCTTTCCATTCAGTATATTGATTATTTTATTTCTTAGTAACTTTCTATTATCTTGTAGGTATCTCCATATAAGGAATTTAACCATAACTGAGCTTGAGGAATATCAATAGTTTCCTTCAAATTCTTATTCATATTAGCTGTGACCGGGAAAGTTCTGCAGAGGTTCTTTGGAAATCTGGAAGAATTTTATTTCCCTGATTTGGTTGAAGCTTGCCTAAGGTAATTGAAAAGATCCATAAATCATAAAGTATTCCATTTTTTTATAAGGGAATTAGTAAGCATGACTATGAAAAGGTTTTATTGCATTACATTGTTTTTATAATTGTAACTCAAATTTATTTATCACATCAAGATGAATTTTGAAGTTAGCCTTCCTACAAATTTGGATTATGCTGTGGAATCATAGAAGAAAACAATGTTATTGCCATGTGTGGAATTGATTTTCTTGCCTTTTATGTTCCCGTAAAATCCTTAAGTGCTACCATTTAGTTCTGTCAAGTTTACTTTAGGTGCTAAAGATGCCTTTTCCCTCAAAATTGAAACTGTATTATCCTTAAGCTTATTATTCATTTAGAATTTTCATCTGCTATAGTGAGGAATGACATTTAGACAAAGCCTGTCTTTAATTTCATCTAATGTTGGATTCATATTTCTAGACCACCTTTGCATCAAAATGAGGAAACTGAGCATTAATAATGCAATTCGGAATGTGCATTCCTTCATAGAGTTTTTTGGTGTAGATGAGAGAAACGAATAAAAGAAATGAGCTTATGCCGTGCCACTGAAGAGAATGGGATGGAGAATTCTTCTTATTACTTCGGTCTATGACACAAAAGGGATGTGTAAAATTGTCTTTTTTCCTTTACTTTTTCTAAGTCAAACACTTGTTCAAAAATTTTCAGCATTTAGATAAGTTCTAATTAAGGACTATAACAGAGGTCCTACCTAATGCTCATCACTAGAATTTCAACAGTTTTCATTTGTTTCTTTTCTCACACTTTTACTTGGGGAGGAGGGAGGGAGAGAGAGTTGAAGAAGGATCTCCTTTGCAAGCTGTTTTGTACATGTGATCAGTAGCTGTTTTTTGAACAAAGATGGCACTTTACAAGGTCTTACAAAATTCACACAAAACAAAATATTGTTTTGATACGTTTAGCGAAGTGTGATCATATCTAAACTCAAACATGAAAAACTTGCTTCTTTTCTGCTGAGTAAATTGATTAGTTTCCTAACTGTTGCTGTCCATGAGCACCTTACTGGAAAAAAAAACATGATGCTTTTGGAATCATATTCCTGGAAAACAGACATTGGAACACTTTTTTTTTTTTTGATAACCGAGAAATCCGTTTGTGACCCAATCACAGCCTTCTAAACTCGGTGGATAATGGGCCCGCCCCTCTACCCTTCTCCACTTAAATACCGGGCTTCGCTTTGCATGGTGTGGGGCTTGAACCTGCGACCTAAGTCACAAATCCTCCACCTTTTGCCACTTGAGCTAGGCCTTGGGGGCGACATTGGAACACTTCATATGCTAAAAATTCAAATTCATCAATGAGTTAGCTGTAACCATTTAGAACAGTTAAAACTTCATGTCATGCCTTTGCTTTGATCTTGCCCAATCAAAGTTAATCGTCCAATTTAGGATAGAAGATGCAAAAAAAATAAAATTGAGATAGCTTTACAACTAAAACTCTGCAATAAGAGAGGTAAGATAGCAATTGAACGAAACGGACATAGCAGAGGACCAACATGTTGGAAGAGGGATGGGGGAGGCGTCTAGCGTGTGAATATTGTCAAGGAAAGTAAAAAAAGAAAAAAAAAATTCCTCCAATTTTAAGGGTGTTGATAATCTGTCGAAATTTAAGAAGTTCCCTCCTTTTATTTTCTTTTTAAATTCTAATGTCAAGCTTCTTTCATATTGTTCTCATGTATACTTGTCTGTTATTGGGGAGCCATGTGTTGTCTTTTTTGGTACAATAAATAGCTGCTTTGGCTGGGTGCTTCACTTTATAGTCTGCTTCCATGATCCTTTTTCTGTTTCGGAGCATAAGTTTCAAATTGATAGTCAAATCAAAGAAATTAATGTGACTGCATGCAGTATTGAGATTCTGTGCTTAAAAGAGATAGAGGATACAGCACCAAGAAGAAGGAATCTTTCAAGAAGCAGGAGGGAGCTTTTGAATAGTTCATCTTCAAAAAATTGTTTATGGTTCAAGTTCATAACGACTCAGGTAACTTGCAAACTGAGCAATGCTAAGGAGTAAGGACAAATCTCTATTCTGGAAAGTTTTCATCAATGACACAAGATTATATCACATCATTATCATTCTTGCGTAATTGTGGTCGCTTTATGTGAACTATGTTTCTCTGAATTTGTACCAAAATGATGTATATATAAATGATTTCTTATGTGTGTCAAATAATTCATAATAATAGTGCTCTCACTCTCTTCAGGTGTCTCTTCCTATAAATTATGTGAAAGAATGGAAACTGCTAAAAGTGAAAGAAAAATAGAGAAGGATAGATCAAAGGAATCTGGAAAAGAATATTTCACAGAAATTGACTGGTATCTGTTTTCTCTGGAGAGATTCAGTGCTTTTTGCCACTTTTTGACTTCACCAGATGAGGGAAGACACTCAAAATGTTGTGAGCTCTCAAGTCTTGCCTGGTTAAGATTCCCACCACTGGAGATACCTGAAAAAGGAGCATGGTATGATGTTAGTAATGCTTTTATCACTTCTATTGTAAAATAACACTTCCACCTAGACTCTTCCTTAACAAGCTCTGATGCTACAATATGACTTTTTCTGTGTATCATTAGACTATGATAGGAGGGAGATATTGCTTAAGATTAATAACTGAAATTTGCTTATAAGCTCACCCCTGCTGCTTGATATTTGGGTACAATGAGCATGTGGCGGAGCCCCACTTGCCTGAAAAGCACCATTGCCTTCGCCACTGACATGCTTTCTACCACAGTATAGGGGGTTGTGTTGGTCAAGGGATGCAAGTCAACATACATCTCCATTTCACTCTTTGTAACTGCCACATCTTCAATCTTACCCCACCTCTCAGCTAGATCAATCCAGGAGAATTTCTCTCTCACTTCCCACTCCTCTGTCCTCCGTCTTTCATGAAGGAACAACTTTTTCTTGAGAACCAGAAGTAGGTGAGTTCTTAGGACAATACCGTGCAATTCAGTTGCCCCAATTGGCAGCCCCACTGGTGGTACCACACCTTCATCTACTACAGGGAATCCATTATGTGTGGTGTTCTTCAGGACCTCCACGATACGTCCCACCTTCTCAATTCCACGAAGTGTAACTACTGGTGGCTTTACATCAGCAAGTTCACCAACAGTGATATTTCTCATCCATGGCTCAGGGTTGGCATCCAGGAAAGGTAGACCTTTCAGCTCCAATATTATTTCATAAATACTTAGATTGAAGCAGTCTCCTACACTCTTGGAAATAAGAAGAACAAGCATTGTTATTGGCAGAAGGAGAAGATTGTTTGTTAGCTCAAGAAATATGACGCAAAGAGAAACAGTCATTCTCATTGAACCAGCCATAAGGGAAGCTGCTCCTAGAACGGCATACAACCCTGGATCAATTTTTGTATACGATCCCATGGCAATGGCAAGCAAGCGACCATAAGCTGAACCCATGAGGATGATTGGAAGGAAGAGACCAGATGGCACAGCAATCCCAAAAGTGATGAGTCCCAAGATGCAATACAGTACAAAGTAGATAATAAGAGATGAAACTTGGAATTCACCGGGAGTGTTTATGGAAAAAATATTTCGTACTGCATCATCATTGGTTGTAAGCAGAAGAGTAGCGAGATCATTGTAATAGCCGTTTGGACAGTTGAATTGCTTGAAGTTTCCTGTCCCTCCAGTGCCAGGACAGGACCCTTGAATCGATGGATCACAAGGCTTGCATTTGGCCAAAAAAGGAAGTCCATACATGCCAATGGAGGTGAAAAGGGAGACGCTCAGAGCGAGAAGAAGCTTATGTAGTTTTCCCTTCCTGCAAGATATAAAAAGATCAATGTTTGAAAGTCTGGAATTTTCATCTATAGAGTTCTTTTTTTTGGCAATTAAATGTGATAAGAAGACCATGTTTGAATATAATTCAAACTTAAAAAGATGCAGGGGCAGATGGATCAAAGTGTCAAGATGATTCTAGTCTTAGTAAGTTCATTTTTTGTGGATAAGCATTGCCTTTTAAATCCAGATAACTGAGTGAATGTTTGATGATCTAGTTGGAATGTGGAAGAGTTGATGCTTACTCATTGATGAGATTATAGAGTCTGAGAACTTTGTGGAGGACATGATTGTAAAGGCTACCCAAAAGTCCACCTATGATTCCAATCAGTGCAATAGGGATGATGTCCACAGGATGGTACGTAACACTGACACCACTCACATCAAACATGATAAGCCCTCCTCTTCCAAAAAGTCCACAGTTGCCAGATTTGCAGTATTCTATGAAGGCCCTCAGTATCACCACCACAACTGCTGTGCTGAAGAAAGTTCTCCAGAGAAGTGCACTTCTCCACCATGTTGCCACTTCCTCTAAAGCAAATAGGACACCACCTACTGGAGAACGGAAAGCAGCACACACACCTGATGATGACCCAGACGTGATGAGATCTCGCCTGTCCCGATCATTGTTGAAGTAACGGAGCCAACGCCATTTGAGTCGGTAATTATCTGGACCACCTTGACCTAGTAAGGAAGCAAAGCAAGCTCCAATGTGAACCAATGGCCCTTCTTTTCCAAGGTCTAAGCTTGCAGAAACTGCTGCTATGCTTCCAATGATCTGTGAGCCAAGAGATTAAAGATTGCTTAGATAAATAAAATTAAACAAGAAATTGGTAAGTAGCATAATTGACTTTTAATGAACGCTTTTACAAATCAATCAAAGGGAAAGAAAACATGTCAGATCTCTCAAAATTTAGAATCTTTTAGTATGGAGATTTGTGATGTCCCTACATATTTGCTTTTAAGTATATGTAATTTTCTCAGTTCCATTCATTTTCTTGATAGGGAACATTTGTGTTACTCAACAAATAGCAAATTCAATTGAGACATATAAACTTGAGTCTCATGGAAGCTCTTGTATTTTAATGCCACATGAGAAACAAGACAGTGACACTAGTAAAGGATTGAACTACTGGAAGTTTGGAAGTAGATTAGATACCCTGATGGATGTTCCTTGTTGGATGAGTGCATTCGATTCTAGAATTTCCTTTTTATTTTAATTGATCCTATCTGATCAATTAAAGATAGAGATCAAGCTTTCCAAGTAAGATTGAGTTCCATAAATAAGTCGGCTAAATAAAAAGATGTTATTTGCTCTTATTCTTTATATTTATACATCTAGTTCAGTAGGATCTCAATAGTATGTTGATGGCCTGATAATTTGTCTGCAACCTGAATTGCCAACAACATCATACAGTGTGTACACAGACTTTACCCCTACCTTAGAAGGTAGAGAGGCTGTTTCCGAAAAGACGCTCACAGCTTGAATTGCCAGCAGTGATAAAATTGGGTGTGTGACGCACCTTGACAAAAAGTGTGGTTGCTCCAAACATGTTGGGAGTATCTACCCCGTTGAGATAGGCTTTGATTTCAGGAATTCCAGGCCCTGCAGCAGTAGGCGCGAAGCACACGCAGAGAAGGGCGGCTATCAGAGTGAGCACAAAATTAGCACCCGCAAAATATGCAAATCCCATAAGGTACCTGTAACCATTATTTGTTACAATCTCAATTATGAATTAACTAATAACTGTATTCAATTCAATTGAGTGATCTTTGATCTTGTCACCAGTCACTAGCTAGTGGAATAGAATTGAAGCATTAGAACACTTCCCGAATCACAGGGAAAACATCACTAACCTTCTGTTATCTATATAGTCCACTACAGCACGAAGTTTGTAGCCAGCAATATTTTCAATTGCAAGATTGATAAGTGTTGCTGTAACTCCTGTAAGAAGCCCGACCAAAAATGCCAGTGACCATTTCAAGAAGACATACTGTAATACTTGAACTCTGGATCTCCTTCTCCAATCATGCTTGAAGAGATCATTCTCGTTGATCCTAAAACAGACACACTCAATTAGGATATCCAATTCATGTTGGCCCAGGTAATGCATAATTCAAGAAAATCTATTATTGATCTATAAGATTAGATTATTAATTGTTCTTACTCATAGTCTAAACTTTCGATATGTGAGACCTTAGCTCCAACCAATGCAAATGGACTGGATGACAGTGTCCTGTTTCTCTTGAGGAGAGGCTGTCGCATTGAATTGCTCTCTGGATCTCTTTCTTCTTCATTGAGTTGTCCATTGATGTCATTTGTTGTTGCTTCTTCTACTAATCTTTGCTCCTCCATAATAGATAATAAATTGCAAAAAACAACCTAGAGCTCCACTGGTTGGTTCAGAAGAAGAAGATACCAAGTTGTTTTATCCTGTCTTTTGGGGATTCAAAGGCAGGGAAGAGCAGGAATCATATTGGTTGTTTTCACATGTAAGTTTGTCTTCTTCTTGAAGGAATATTGAACATGAGTTGATATATTATAGGCGCAACTTGGGTGTTTTTAAAATATCAGATAATGGTTATTCCACTTGGAACATGCTAGGTATATTGGTAGTATTATGAAGTATTGAAAATATCCGTGAATTTTACGCAAATTATTAGTTTCATCGCTGAACTATTAACAGACGTATAAATATCCTTATGCTTGACTAACTAAACTTAGATACACTCCTGATCTGCGAGTGGTTTCTAACTCTTGTAGAAGCATGAGACTCTTAATAAAAAGCAAGAAAAGTGTTGTAAACACCTCTAAACTTGGCAAGAATTTAGAGGTATAGTTCACTCATGTTGCAAGATCAGGAATGTATTTAAGTTTAGTTAATCAAATTAAAAAAATGTTTTTATTAAAATTGTCAATAGTTCAGAGATAAAACTAATAATACTGCTCTCATTATTTAATTTTTAGGAAGAAATAATTGTGGGTGAAAAGTGTAAAGAGGGAACCTTTTTTTTAATTACTGTACATGATCTATGGGATCAAAAAAGGAGACGTGGAATATTGCTAATCCTTGATTACAAACATCCTTCATGGGGCCCTGAACTGGAGTTAGGTAATGTAATGATGTCTGTTCTAAAAATATTCCATCACATTGAAAACGATCTACTATTTTTTACACTTTGAGTTATCATCATCTATAAGAAAGTAAAATTATTTTATGTGAATGATGGAGTACGTATTACAGTTAGTTGTCATTATAGTAATATTGGGTGAAAGATCTTTAATAATATATTGATTATTATATGTTTTGATTTGTCATCTTTGCTTGAAAGGTTATCAATATCAGGTTGTCGGGCAGAAGCAGATCATAATCGACTTCAAGTTAATATATAATAAAAGTAATTTTACAATTTAATAGTTAATGAATTTCTTAATATAAATACATGATTTGAAGGCTAGATATGTGCTTTGAACTCGAGCAATTCTCTTAATATGCTTTACTTTGTTCGTCTCAATTCATGTAGTACTTTCACTTCTCGAAAATTAATTTAATTAAAAAGTTAAATTGTACTAGAATAACAAGTTATGGATGACATGACCTCCACCCAGAGATGAGTGAGAATCCCCCAATTGCTTTGGGGTTGCAATTTGTCTAGCTTGGTGACGAAATCATCTTTTTTCCACGTATCTCAATATTTTAAAATTACACAATAAGAAATTTAAATTGCAATTATTCTTGTGTTAATACAATGAAAAATATATTTTATAATATTAGTCACATAGTTTAAGTTTCAAAAAAGCAAAAAATAATCACATAAATTAACATAGATCCAAATTCTAAATATATTGACTTATTCGAAAAAAGTTTTTTGATTTTGATGTTATCGAAAGTTTATTTCGTGTTTGGTAGTGCAAGAAAGTTGTAAATCTGGATCTGATCTGCATGCTTACGTGAACAGTGGTGGCATGTCAAGTTTGTATCTCAACTCCCAATATATAAAAGACTTGGTAGGTACAGTAGTAATTGGATCTGAACTGTATCAATATTGGAGCGCGAATAAGTTTGAATTTATACTCTCTTCGTTTAATAATAGTTGTCGATTATATTAAAAGTAGTTGTTCAATTTAGAAAATCAAGATATAATTTATCTTTTGTGTCTATTTTATCCTTGCTATTAAATAGTTTATCATCTAACACATTTCTCAAAACATTAAATTTAATAAAGTCAAAGGATAATAAAGTAATATACAGCTATTATTTATTGTTTCTTAAGGAGTGTATCAATTCAATAATGGACGACTATTGTTGGACAGAGAGAGTATTAGAAAATCTCATACTTGGATAAAACACTTTCCAACAAAGACAATTCCGTACTCGAGAGATTCAAATTCAAGATTTTTTATTAAGAATAAAAAAAATACTTATTACTTCGCCACACACTTTTTGTCGGTCAGTGGTAACTATTTTCTATATATTGAAATTTACTACTACCATTATGTAAAGCAATATTAATTCATGCCATAATTGTAGCAGTAATAAAATCTCTTTTGTTGTACTGCTTAATGATTAACCAAATAAATAAGTGAGAATTTAGGACCTTTTGACAACTCTCAACTGCACCTACATGAGTAATAAAATAAATAATCATAAAAAAGAAGTGGCTGAATTGTGTTCAGCCATGTGGCCTGGACCTTAAGCTGCCAAATTTGACAGAAATGCATCATATGGGGTCCTTCTCTTATATATATAGGCACATTTCATATTATTTACGTAATACAAGATTCATCCAATCCAACGATGGATACTAAATATGACCTTTTAAATAACTGAGGAGTCATATTTTATATTTTTTGTACAAACAAAAAATGGCCTTTCAGATAACCAATAAGTCATTTATTCGAAGCTCAACTGGAATATTCTCGCACCAAATTGTAAAAAAAAAAAACAAAAGAGAGGAAAAAAGACAATTTGGTATTGGATACTGTCATAGTATGGAAGAACATGTAGTGTAAATTGTGATTCAATTGAACAAATGATTGGAGTTCGAGAAACATCTTCCTATTTAATTTTGTTATTCATCCAAGTGGATAAATTTTGGCTATATCTAATCCATAATATATGTACAATACAAAAATAAAATAAATCTATACTATTGCTGAATACATTATTTTAATCTCCTTATCTTTAACTCTTTTCGATCATTATATATGTCATTGTAGCAAAAATAACTTTCATCCGACGCAAATGTCATCTTAAGAATTTTTTATATTTTATTTTTTTTAAAAAAAGTAAAAATTACCTACTATCAATTCCTACTAGATATGGAGTAGTATTTGTTTAGAAGTCTTTTAACTCGTAATGTGAAATTTTCAATATGGATTCGAATTAAATCAAGCTCTAGTATAAATACAGAAAACTAAGTAAAAACTCAAAAAAATGATCTATGAATTTTTTTGAATTCTCTCAATGGTCTTTATCCATTTTGAGAAGAAATAAAGAAAATATATAATTAAATAATTGATATGATTAATATAAATGATTTTCGTAATAAATTTATCATAAACAATCATTTAAAGATTTAATTAAAGCAGCATCAACATCAAATAACATCACGATACCATTAAAGATTATGGTGGGAGTGACAATTATATCATATTGTCAAATATTTCTCTATTTTTAATCAGACATCTCAAGTTTAAGCTTCATATCATTAAAGATTGTTGTGGTAATGATAAATATTTCTTCATTTTTAATCAAACATTTCAAGTATAATCTTTGAATATGAAATCATGATTGCTAACAAAAGTTTTACCTCCCAACTAGAATAATTTTTTCCAATATAATTTTAAATTAATCAAATTTCAAAATAAATATCAGACACGAAATCGAAAAAGAAAAAAGTATCACAAGGTCACGGAATGCATGTAGAGACTCGACGTTTGCCAGATAGGTTTATCGGATGAGACTGCACGGGAAGTGACCGTCTCAAACAAAGGCCCTTTTTTTTCTCATAATTTGTCCAGCTGGATATGTCTTTTTTCTTTTCTTTTTCCCCCCTATTTGGTCGGTTAAATGTTCCAAAAAATAAATATAATAAAATTAGTATATAAATGTCCACCTAAAAAGTGATAGTACCTTATTAGGAATTAGTCTTGTCATGTCTTTTCTAAATGTAGAATTATCTTTTATTCGTCCACATTATAACAAATCAAGAAGAATACCTTTTTTTAATCCTTATCATTTAAGTAGTCACTTCTAAATTAATTTGGGTATTAGTAATCAAATAAAGATTTTAAAATATCATTCATAAATTATAAGGATTTAAAAGTTTAAATTCATAAGTTATAAGGAAATATTAATTGGGACTCTCTCTAGTCTGAGTATTAAGTAAATTTTTGTTGTATATATAACACATTTCTTAAGAAGAAATATTCAATAATGTAAATTAAAAATTCTTTGATCTTTAATTATTTTAAATTATATATAAAAAAAAAAAACAGTGTAATAATTCACTTAATATAAATTCGAATAATTTCTCATTGTATTTAAGTTTCATTTCCTATACTCCATCATCTTTTAGGAGTATGTCTTAATCAGTACCAAAAAAATATAATATGGAATCGAATAAAATAACTTTATCTTACTTATTTCGTACATTAATCTTATCTTGCTGGGTTATTCAACTTAATTATTATTATATATTAACTTAAAATTATTATTAAAATTATAAATCTTAAATATTGAATCATTTATGATCTTTTTAAAAATAATGAAAAAAATTACTTGTAGATGAAAACAAAAATATGTCAATCCAAAATGTCCAAGCATTAGCTAGGCCAAGACGCCACCCCCCCCCCCCCCCAACCCCACCCCNCCCCCCCCCCCTCCCAACCCCACCCCGCCACGCGGCGGGCCTAGACAGAAAGAGAATGGGCCCCACTGTGACTTGCAATAATAGAGGGGAAATTGAACAATCTCGAGTCGCCAACTATTGAATTGATTTATTTTCCTTTTGACTAAGATTTCACGATAATAAAAATAGTTTTTAACGATAATAATAAGCATTCAGATTGATAGTAAGTATAATTTTTTATTAGTATTAGTTAATTATTATTAAATTTAATGATATTAATGTTAATTATTATTAAAAATATATATTACGATAACTAAATCATTATCATTAATTAATAATCACTAAAGATCGTATTTAATGTATTGTTTGGAGATCGATAATATGTCGGTTTCCATAATTATTGTCTCCAATAAATGCTATATTTATAAAGTTTTATTGACTACCACATATAAATAATATTTATTTTATTTTTGTTGGTTGTTTGTTAGAAAAGAGAAAACAATTAGATGTTATCCAAGTGTTACAATCTCAGTTTAATGCCACAAGAATTGGAGAGGATATATTTGTTTATTATATTATTTATTTATATATAGTATAATATAAATAAAAGATGTCTATCCAAATTCTAAGAAAAGATTATGTCTATCCAAATAATAATGGTGTTTTTTAATTGCTAAGGAACTCTCTTAGCCTGCGACATAATGTCATTAGTAATTAATCAAAGTTCCCCCCCCCCCCCCCACCCCCACCCAATGGCTTGATGCATAGTTATATGGTGAGTATATATATATTAAATTCTTAAATATTCATAAATATTTTTAATGATGAAACTTTTGATTTCGCTATTATTAATTTAAGACGCTTTTGAGAGCAAATAACTAAAGATACGATAGATGATATCTAATAACTTGATGAAACACGCCAAGAATTTGAATACCCTCATTTAATTTAGACAACTCATTTATCTTGCTTCTTATTTCTTAATTAATTAATTTGTGTTCAAACCAATAATTGCTTCTTTGAAAAAAAATAGATCTCTATCTTATTCTCTTTTAAAAAACAATTTAATACAATCCTTTTGATAATTAAATAGCCAACGTGATTGTGGAAGATCTTGTGGGGTTGACTTTGATTTGAATCACCACACATAATTATATAGTTTAAGAAAATAGGTTTGAACAAAAACTTGATTGATTTTTTGATTTATATATTCGACTAACCTAAGTTTCTAGACGCCCCCAAATGAATATAATTAACACAAAGAAACACGTCTAGTTGTTCTTGTACGTGTCTTTACTAGCACAACCCACGTTAATGTTTTTTTAGAATTGAGTAGTATTTAAAAAAAAAAAAAACTATTTCCTTTTAAGGTTAAGGTTATAATAATTAGAAATAATTATCAACTTTAATTTTGAAGAGTTATTTTATTTTTAAAGTTAAAGCGGCAGTTAAAATGAGAGGACTAACTGAAAGATAAGTAGTCTCTAGAACCTTATAATGTACTCACCCGCAAACCAAAAAAACAAGAGACAAAAGAGCAATACTACCCTATCATGAATATATACAACCAAACTACTCCTTCCATCTAATTTTACTTAATTTACTAGTAGTATATTAAAAATAGATATTCAATTTTAAAAATTAAGAGAAGTATTACGTATTTTTGAATCATTGAGTAAAGTGACGTATAATAATTAAGAATAATTACCATTTTATCTATTGTGAATGGAGAGAGAGTATATATTTGCTTTTTCTCTGGATATATATTATCCATATCATATAGTATTAATTAGTTTGATATAAATATCGAACGCTATTTCTTTTACCCAAGACATTATTTCATACAGAGGTGCTACACCCCAATCCTTGTCAGAAATGTGAACATAACAGATTAAATGCAATGCGATCACACGCCAAGCATGACAACACCTCATTTATCTCTTTCTCATTTTTTTAATTGTTCAAACCCATATTTGGGTATTTATAATTATTTTTTAAAAAAAATAATAAAATGATCCAATCTTCTCTTTTCAAAACAGTTAAATCTATTCCTTCAATATTTTAAAAAAATCGACAACGTGATTGAACATGATATTTTTTTATTTTTTATTTTTGTATCCCTTTGTTATAACTAATAATACTCATTCCGTCCACTTTTAATTGTCATGTAACGTTTTTCGAAAGTCAATTTGAGTGATTTTCAAAGTTAAATTAGATTATATTAATTTGATTAAACAAAAAATTAAATATTCAAAAACTATACGAAAAGTACTATAAATTGCAATTTTTTGCATATCAATATGATAAAAAAACATATCGTAAAATGTTAATCAAAATTCTTATAATTTAACTCTAAAAAAAGAAATCATGACAATTAAAAGTGGACTGAGTGAGTATTATATAATAAAACCACCCGAATTCATTATGGTATTGACTTGGAAGTTGGAACTACCACACATAAAGTGATAAGTATTAGAAGAAATTAGGTGTGGACCCAAAAGAAAAATTGATTGATTTTTTAGATTTATTTGAGTGGCCTACTAATTTTTCTGGACCCCAAAAGTCCATATTAACAGGAAAATCACGTTGTGTAGGTCAGTCACATCATATTCAACTGGCCTCATATTATTTGGATATAGTTCTTCTACACTCCCTAACTAGACAACTCATGTTTGTACGAGCTTGTACAAGAATGGCCCCTACTATTAGCACTTTCTAGTTTTTAGACTATGAAAGCATATATAGAATCAGTTTGATATTCGTATTACGTTGATGCTGTTACTATTCCTTTTTCTAAAATGTTATGTAATGATTTCGTTATTATTTGTTACGTAATGCTTTTGTTATGACTTGTGAGTTACTTGAGTTGAGGGTTTTTTGGAAACAATAGTAACTTTCACGAGGTAGGGGTAAAATTTGTGTACACTCTACTCTCCCCTTTCCATGTCACACCTAGTGGGACTACACTTGGTATGTTGTTGTAAATAGTTCATAATTCATATATAATAGCTCAAAGATAAGTCCTATATATGAACTTTTCACCATATAGTTAATTATACTGAACAAAAGATAAATTGGTGAATCCTCCTTTTAACACATGGACACTTTTTAATGTAGTGTCGAAGGTTGTACAGAGATTGCTTTAGGTGACAAGTTCAAATCCTAAAGGTTCATGAATGAGAGTGCTAAGACACAATGTGATAATC
The DNA here is from genome assembly GCF_019186545.1 of Solanum stenotomum. Lineage (NCBI taxonomy): Eukaryota > Viridiplantae > Streptophyta > Magnoliopsida > Solanales > Solanaceae > Solanum > Solanum stenotomum. The sequence continues at coordinate 30,615,610 of NC_064293.1, read as the reverse complement.
CTTTTATTGGTTTTCTAATGTCTTTCAAATATAGGAGAATATATTACACATAGGCACGTCTTGGAGTTCAGAGCCAAAAGGGCCACATTTTGAAGCTAAAATGCCAAAAAGGGACAACCAATCTCTGGATTGACCAAAAAGGACAAAGCGTGGGACTCCCAGCGACAAAGAAATTCCGTTGATGGCTCACCCAAATGGCCGTTTGGCCATTTACTTTATTAGTTTGTTGTGCAAATTCCCACGCCTATCCCTTTTGGCATTTAGCCTTTAACATGTAGCCCTTTTTGGCTTATTGGCTATATCAGCTAGTAGAGCATAAGTACCTTCTTTTAACAACTCTCCCACAGGACAATATGCTCATTCACACATAGATTCTGCAGTGTACAAGAACAAGATGATCTTAAAGGAACATGAATGAGAACTCACTCTGCTTAGCCAAAAAAAAGACAGGAGCAGCTTTAAAAACTTCCAAATTATCAATGTAAACAGTTTGAAAACTCTCACATAGCCACAAACATAAGGGCTCAGATTTAACTTTTCGGAACAAGTTGCTGATAAATATTATGTATTGTGCAAACTTACCTTTGAAAAGATACCGGATTTTGAGATATTGACGAAATTTACACGAGCTCCAGTGGTCCCAGAGTTAGCAAATCATGTTCTTCCTGTACAAAGGAGGACCAAAGAAAAGAAAATCAGTGCAACACTATAAATGACAAAGCTCAATTAAGTTGAAACTAGTTCCAGGTATATTGCAGGAGAGCAAGTAATGCTAATCGAGTAGCCCAAACAGAAAATTACAATATAAGTTAGAAGAGTTTGTGCTACCATAAGATTTCTTTGAGGTTTGGTACTTATGGAGCAGAATTCAAAGGTGTAAATGAGTCAATTTGGGTTGTAAATGATAAAAGCCTTAATAGCTTCTTGAGCTACCCGTCGCAAAATAGCTCGGGCTTATGAGGAGCATCACTAGCTCCAAGTGTATCCATTATATTATTTAGAGCACCAACCCAGTTAAACCATGTTGAACAACGACATGAAACAAGCATCTTCTCTCAAATTCTTAGTTTCAACATTCCATTTTGTACGTATCAGTATGATCATTTGCTTGTGCTACAGAAAGGGCACAGAAACATGTTCATAAAACCAATTGAGTAATGCATTGGGAAGACGGCTCAGCAGGAAACAAGAGAGTAGCCATACCTTTCAAGCTCATCAAGTTCATGATTGTTCATCCGTTGTTAAAACACCACAATAGTCAGGAATCTGGATCTTCTCGCCTCATGAATTTCCCTTTTGTTGCTCTCTTATGTAACCTGGTGCCAGGTTCTTCTTGTTATAGATAACTTATTCAGGGATCAAATCATACTTCTATACTGGTCGGAATTTTCCATTACCAGAAAAAGATAGAGACAGCCCTGTTGGAACCCAAACTTCACCACTGAAATGTGCCCGGAAAAATACAACTCCATGTGGGCAAGATCCTTATGTTATCCAAATCAATATTGTCAGAGGATGAAATAAAAATAATTTCTCCATCTTAGAAAGATTCTGCAGATTCATCTTCTCACTCTGTCCAGACTAGAGACTGCTAATAACACAATAAATATTGCCAACTTTGTTGATTGGCAATGTAATACTCTAACTAGTTTGTGTTCTCTCCTATCAACTAGGAGTTAACTAATAGTTTTGATAGATCAGACATATGCAACAGTAAAGAAGCTCGTACTATGAAACAGGCTTAACAATTACTACATTTTTTACGAGTACATAGATATAGTACAAGGTATCAGGTAAATGCAGTTGGTAAAATCAGTGAAAATGATTCCCAAAGGAAATTACATGAATAGAATTCTCTCCGAAGTGGGAAATAAACCACTTTCTACAGATGGACCAAAAAACCGAAAAAGAAACTACAATAAAATCAAAAGGCAACACCTCCATCAGGGAGTTCCCAGTTATCTTCCCCATCGTCATCCCTCTTGCTCTTAGTTGTCTCTTGCTTATCATCTGAGAAATTTCTTGGTGGGCCACGTCTGTTCCAATAGAAGGGCCATAAGAATGATGGAAAAATATATAAATCAGCAATTCAAACTGGATGATATCTATTACGCAGGTAAGTTATTTATCAAAAAATATATATATTAGTTGAATCATGATCACAATTTATAAACATCTTCTAAACCATAAAACCAAAAATGGTTAATATGAAGGGTTGATAGATCAGAGTCTCATTTTAAATCACTAGCTTAACAAAGCTCACCAATTCGACATTTTGTGGATGACAAAATTAACACCCAAGAATGCAAAAGCCAATGCATAAAGGATGCATAGTTTGTACATCTTCTCTCTTTGAAGCTTGAAAGTTATTGTCAAGAACCAGGCCTTTGACGCTAACACATGCTATCGCAATTTAGGTATAACTAGAGCTTAGTAGAATTCACTTCTACTGCCACAAACATGATATTACGGTTTTCTAATTTGACTGGCGGTACCAAAGTGAAGCTTTATAACTGCAGAGACTTTTAGGTTCCCTTTATCGTTATGACATAATAGACTTTGTGTGAAGCCCAATGACGAAGTGTGAGCTTATGAGGGTAGATCAAAGAGTAGCTGGCAGGTTTATAGGCTTGCAAGTTTCTGAATAATGGGTGAGTACGACACCTAAACCAAATCCATAGAAAAGTGATACTTATATAAGACAGAGCACATGGTATGCACACAAATGGGCTCAATGATGGCATACCCCACGATACAAATTCGTGAGATTTGGGGGACCAAAGCAGACAATGCGTGTCAACGGGTTTAAGTTGTGACACTTTGAGTCTTTGACTGACCACAGGAAAACTTAATGATCAGAATTGAGGCTCAAATAGAGGGAATGAGTATTGGGGATGGGTGCTCGGCTCATTTCTTTCAAATTTCGGTTCAGTTCTTCGTTAGTGTGTACCGAATACCAAATCGAATCAATCGGTATAGTTGGGTTTTCTCAAGTTCAGTTTTTCTATTTCGATTCTTCGGTATGGGCCAGACTGTTTCTCTGCTTGTAAGTTGGCTATTTTTAAATTTAAAATGGCCTATTTTATGTTTTCTTTAAGAATTGGGCCACAAAGTTACAAATGCAGCTGCCTCAATGCAACCAATATTATTATTTGCCAAAACGCAGCTGCCTCAATGCAACCAATATTATTATTTGCCAAAACGCAGCTGCCTCGCTACTGTACGTATTCATGCAGCCACACAGCAGCAAGACAAGAGAACCAGTAGCGACGGAGTTAACGATAGGCTGATGATTTGGAGGCAAACCTTGGGACCTAAAGGGTTCAAGATGAGCAAGACCAGGACAGGGTACTTGGAATGCAAATTCAGTGACGTAACTCATGAGGCAGATGTGGAAGTGAGGATTGATCATTGATGTACAAGTCATCTCCAAGAGAGACAGTTTCCAGTATCTTAGCTTCTATAATCCAAAAAAAAATGGGTAGATCGACAACAATGTTACACACCGTATTGGAGCGGGCTGGATTGGAGGCTCGCATCCGGTGTCTTGGGTGATAAGAGTATGCCACCAAGACTTGGAGGTAAGTTTTTAGAAAATGGTTGTCAAACCAACTATGTTGTATGGAGCGGAGTCTTGGTCGGTCAAGAACTTGCACGTTCAGGAAAAAAAAAAGTAGCAAAAATGAGGATGCTGAGATAGATGTGTGTACATATTAGTAGTGATAAGATTGAGAATGAAGATATTCTAGACAAGTTGAGATGGTTCAAACATGTCAAGAGGAGATGCACATATGTCCGGTGAGGAGGTGCGAGAGGTTGGCTACGAAAGGTATGAGAGAGGTAGAGGTAGGCCCAAGAAACATTGAGAAGGGGTGATTAGAAAGACATGGCACACCTACAACTTATCGAGGACCTGATCTTAGATTGAAGGATATGGAGGTCGAGGATTAGAGAAAGATTAATAGGTCGTCGAGCGTTATCTAGTTTCTCTTATGAGTTTTGTTATTATTACTCATATTATCTTATCCTATAATTTTATTATTACTTGTTGTTTCCTATGCTTCAATTATCGCATTGTGTTGTTGATACTGTTTTCTTCTCCATTATGGCTCAGCATAACTAGTACTACACTTCACCTTCACCCTTTATCTTACTTTGCATACAGCCTCTCTACCCTTACAAACTAGGGGTAAGGCTGCATACATACTACCCTCGCAAGACCCATCTTATGGGATAACTATGGGTATGTTGTTGTTATTGTTTGATTGATTTGAATTCGTACCAACTTGGTATGCTAATAGCCAAAAGGACTAATCCTACTTCAAATAACTTACAATTCTAGCAAATACCCAACATAGACATAAAAAAACACAAGCACAAAGGGACCAAACACAGAGTAAACCCCAAAATGGGTATGAGGGTGTTAAGAGAACCACCTTCTGCGATTGCGCCGAGCAGCATCACGTGTCCTGCGCTTCTTCTCATCTTGCGAGTTCTCAAAATATCTCCTACGCTTGCATTCCTGGATAACCCCAGCTCTCATGACCTCCCTCCTAAACCGGCCGAGAAGCTTTTCTTCCGGTTCATTATCACCCACAATAACCTGAACATTATAAGCCGATCTGAAGTAAAGGGTGTTCGCATAAGCAAGTGAGGGACAAGTTACAGCCATAACATCGGAATCAGAAGACGATACTGGTAATATTGGGTATTTATGATTGTCATTGGATGAAACGACCATTGACGAAGAATCATTGTTAGGTCTTGAAGAAGTGAGAGAATCAACGGCGGAGGGAGAGAATTGAAGGGTTGGAGCTTTGGGTGTTGGGGGTTTGGAGGGGTTGAAGAAGGTGAAGAGATTGGCTATGGATGAGACAGCCATTTGAGGATTGGAATGAGGTTGTGGAGAGAGCTAACTGTATCCTTTTGGATAAAATGACACTCTTGTTGAAGTAGAGGCTTGTTTGGATGATATGAGTCTTTTTTATAACAAGGATATATATGAGTCACTTTTATAACGAGGGTCTATTAACTTTAAATAGTAAAATTGAGAAGTATATCAACTCATTTTTCCTAGTATCTATCTCGAGCATTAGTTTAAGGGGTTGTTTGGTATCTGGTTTGAAATTGAGTTATACATGTATTAAATCTTGTGTGCGTTAATATCATGTTTGGTAATTTATTATGAGGTAAATAATTTATGTATGAAACTAATATAGTGTTCGATTTGAAATTTAGACTTTTGCATAACTAATACATATATAAGTTAAGAGGAAATCTTTATATTATTTTATGCAGAATCAAAGATGGAATAACTAATACATGTATAGCTAACATATAAATAACTAATCTCTGTAAAAATAGTATATAGATTTACCCATAACTAATTTCCTATATTATTAATAGTTGCATAACTTTAGCCAACTACCAAACGACCCCTTAAATACATTGTGTAATATGTTATTATCATTATCCAATGACTAAACATTTAATTTTAGGTTGAATCTATCGGTAACCTCTTGAAGTTGGCACCAATTTTCACTTAGACATTTAAAGCAGTTTTTGTTCATTTTAGACACTCATAGTAAGGTTCTATTATGTCAGTTTGACACTTTTCACTGAGTTGGCACATTGTGTATGATGCAATCATTTTAAGTGCGTGAGAAGCTTGAATTTCGTCAAAAAAAAATGTTACTTTTTTATTTAAATAAAATAAAATATAAATACTTAAAAATATACTCCCACCTTCTCAATACGTTATGTAGTGATGAATTTGATATAATTGTATTGTAATATTTTTTTTCTTCTCAATGTGTTGCTTGTTATTTCACAGGAAGACATTATTTTCCTTCCTCGTAAATTAACATGTCTGTTTTTATAATAAGCTAGTATATGTTTATTTAATCATGTATTTTTTCTCCTCTACAATTGGGAGTAAGAATCTCGATGGATAATTTAATTTAATAAACATGACTTATTATGATTCTTATGCAAAATTGAGTAATTATTTTTGTCATAAATTAATTTAGTTTTGATACGATAAAAAAATCAGTGATCATCTAGAAATTAACTAGTCAAATATGACATTTCACTAATAACATCATATTAATAGAATCATTAGTGAGTGGAACAATTCAAATTAAACTTAATGCTTCAATGTAAAATCTCTCTCTATATATAAATCATCTTTATAAAGTGAAGAAACCAACTTCATTTTCACTCTTGAAATGGCTTATTACCCTTATACCAAAGTTCATTTTTCATTTATCTTCAATCTTATGATGATGACAAATGCTTCTATTTTACATGCAAGAGTTACTGAAATTTTTGTCAGTGATCTCCCTCAAAATACTTCTCCACTTCAAGTTCATTGTAAATCTCAGAATGACGATTTTGGAGTTCACACACTTAAAATAATAAAAAATTTAATTTTTCGTTTCATCAGAATTTTTGGGGCACTACTCATTTTCATTGCGCTTTTGCATGGGGTTTGAAGAATAATAATTTTGACACTTTTTTAAATGCAAAGAGTCCTTGTAGATTTAATTTTTTTAAGCAAGATATTTATTATATTTGGTTGATGAAAGATTCTGGTATATATTTTGCTCATACTAAAAACCAGAATCGTTCATCTAGTGACTTCAGATTTGTCTATCCTTGGTTGTAAACATTACGAATATATAATATATAATATATTACTTAATTTGTGTTATACTTGTGGCCCATTTTTTTTTCTACTCAAGCTACACAAACGTGTCTCTTTATTTAGCATTTTGGAGAGAAATTTATATTGTTATTTAATGTGAGATTGATGATTCTGAATTAAAATTTTGATTGACGCAATGCTTATTATCCTATATACACATACAAATGCATCAAAGTGTTAGTGATATTGGTTTTATCTTAATTGATGTGATACATTTTTTTTTTATTCGAATCAAATGTTTTATAACATATAATTTCGTCTCACTATTATTTAAATTGTGAATATTAAGATTTTAATTTGAGATTAGAAATAGTCCTGACTCATGAATAAGTAATGAAACATAGGATTCGCTCTTTTCACCTTATTGCAAATATTAATTCAATTATGTATAAGGTTAACGATAAAAAAAAATGGTAATTTAATATCAAGGTGCCCAGTGCCCACCCAAGTCGTTTTTGTAAAAAATATATAATTTTGGACATTACTAAAAGAATAGTAAAAGAAAAAGACTGTGTCCAAAAAAGACCAAAAAAATTAACCTTTGGAGATTGATCTTTTTTTTTACGAAAAAAAAAAAAAAATTTTGAAGAGTACTACAAACAATAATATAATATTAATCCTAACAAAAAAGTCTTAAATCAAGAAGTATAATAATTTAATGCGAATTTAGAATTTTTAAAATAGAACGAGGGTACTGTTAAAGAAAGTAAAAAAAAATGTTCATTAATTGTTGACCAAGTTATTTGGTCAACAGTTATATTTTTATTTATTATATTAAAAATAGTTATCTAATAATACTTGTCCAATTTAGAAAATCAAGAGATAATTTACCTTACTATTAAATATTACTAGTATACGTACCCGCGCGTTGCACAAATATACTAATCTCTAATTATATTTAATTTAAAATAAATAATATGAATTATTACTAAGTAACAAAAGTATATATATATATAAAAAAAAGAGAAAGAGAGAGAAAGGATATGTTCTTTAAGACACAAACCATTATTCTAACAACATATATTTCTCTTAGTATAATGAATATTAATAGCATATGTGGCTTGTGTAAATTGATTTGTGCTAATTAATTAAATGTTAAATTTATAGATCAAATTCGATTCTAGTATTAAAAATATCGAAAATGATCAAAAATAATCTTGGACTATTTGAGAAGGTTTAAATATAGGGAAAATTTTCAAAAAAGTTAAAGAGTTTTTACATTAATAAAATCAAAACTTGATAACTTTAGAAGGGTTTCATAGCAATACAAAAACTAATGTATATTAACTAAGAATAGTGAAAACACACCAAAAATATAACAATGACTAATCTATTTGAATTGTATCATTATCCTCAAATGCTACATTAATCCTGCTATATCGCGGAGGTGCTTCATTGTCACTTATAGCTCCGGCATCATTCTTTTGTTGGCCATAATTCCATATGAATTTTCAGATTCTACAAAATCTGAAAAATTAAAAGAAAATCACAAATATTTGATGAATAACTAAACAAAATCACATAAAAATTAAAATATTCAATTGGAAATCCGTAATATATAGAATCGGTGATTTAAACATCAAATCAGAATAAATCAAAATGGATAATGGAAATTACCTTGCTAATCAAGAAATCTGCTTGACTAAATAGATTTCATTTAACAAAAAAGAAGATTTCTTGATGAACAACAATTTAGCACCTTTAAAAAAGATAAACATGAAAGGTGGGAAAGAAATGTGAATAGTGGGGAAGAAACGTGAATGGTGATGAAAAAGGGTTAATGTGTATTAGTTGATTTTTTTTTCTTTAAACCGTTATTGGTATACAATTTGGTCCAATAAAGAACTCTTTCCCTAAATAAAATTAATTTTATTTACTAAAATCTGAATACATATTATTTTATAAAAATATTGTCATTCTGTCATTTTAAATAAATATTTTAAAGTGTTGTTATTATGACTTAATTATGTTAGTTATTATTACTTAATTGCTAATTTCCTCGATCCACCTTATTTTATCCATTTCTACCCTTAAAATAGTAACCTTTATTTCTTTTTGGTTAATTTAAAATAGATAATTAAAAGATTTAAAATTATTTTTTGAATTTTAAAAATGTTAAAGTTTTGTGGTGCTAACATGTGACACTTTGTACCTCTCCTGTTATATATAGATAGATAAGGAGACAAAAGATAAATATTAGCTAACATTCAGATAGTTTTTTGAATGAATTTTAGTAGAGATTACGAATTAAACTCCCTATTTTTGAATAATTTGTACTATTATTTTACTTTCCATATAGAGATACCAAATCTTCACATAATGTATACAATCTCCACAAGATCCACAAATTAAATTTTTTGTTGAGATTCAAGTTATTAATTACATGCTATATTGATCTCCACATGTCTCATTTTATCTTTCATCTCAAATATATCAAGCAAACTTTCAATGATTTCTTCTCTGATTTCATGAATAATTAAATTTATATTTTAAAACATCACCATTTAATACTTATTCGAAGTTTCAAATTAAGCCTGAATTTTTAAATAATTTTCTAAATTGGTATAATTATTATTATTTTAAAATGTCTTGACGAGATCATATACAAAATTTGAGAATATTTGGGGTGATTTAAAATTAGATTAGAGTCAAAATTCAAAACTGGCAAACATCATTATTGTATTGTGTATCACGTGTATATAATTTGTATATCACATGTATGATGCATGTATGTCATATATATATGAAAGCTCTTAATTCTTGATATATCTCCTTTTAGTTATTCCATTTCATTTAGGGTACCTATCTTTTACGATTTCGAAGTAACAAAGTAAACAAAATACATTTCATAACAATTTAATATGCGCTCATGCTATATTCAATCTAATTGTTTAGATGGATAATTCACAAAGCTTATCAAATTGTCATGATTCTAATGAGAAAAAATACATAATTACCCCATTAAAGTAAGACCTATTTTTGAAAAAGACAATCAAACTTTGTGGGATCCTAATACATCCCTTAACTAGATTAATGTGAAATTATTGAACCATTTTTCAATATTTTATAGAGAGAGTGTATACCATTCACTTGAAGAGCGTGAAAACCTAAAAAAATAAGATTAAACCTTTCTTTTGCAATATTTTTTATTAACTATATAAGTAATCTTTTATTTTACTGTTAATTGAAGGAGAGCTTGAAGTTTTTTTTTTCTTCTTTTTCTCACTTGAAGTTTTTCATTTAGATTGGATTTTCGACGGAGAGATTTGATTGTAACTAAATAACACAATCTCAGTACATAAAAGAAAATGTCTTTTTTAGAATGATCACTGACAAAAAAATTCCATTGATAACGGAAGCAACAACAGATTTGCCGTTTCATCCTCATATTTCTTTTCCTCCTTGGCTGGTTGGGGTGAGAAGCTCCAGGAAGATGATGGCGACTTCGAAATAGGATCGTCGGCGTTATTTCAATTAATCCCTGATCAATTTACGAGGGCTGAAATCCTATTAAGACCAAGCAAACATAATCTCATTTGCGTTCCGGAGAGAGAATTTTCATTTTTTCAAATACAACCCAGGTTGATTTAGAGTATAAATCAAAGGCAAAACACACAAAAAGAAGACTTCGATAGAAATTTTAATTTGAAAAAAGTAATTTTGAAAGCGGATTTGATTTTCCAATTTTAATTTTGATTTAGTGTTGTAAATGGTGTTGTAGTAATGGCGGCCACTCAACTAGATGAAGAAGACCAACGAATGGGTTAAGCATAATTGAAGAAGAAAGAAAAAAAAAAGAATTAAAACTAAAAAAAAAAACATAAAGAAAGACAAAAGATTAGGAAATTATATAAAAATTGACAGGTGGCAAACAACAATTGGTGCGTGCTTACACCTTCTTTTTTATAACAAGTGAGATTAACTGAAAAATGAGATATTTATATCACTTTTAAATTGTTTTGTGGGGTATTAGGACCCTTATAAAGTTTGAGTGTCTTTTTCAAAAATAGATCTTACTTCAATGGGATAATTATGTATTTTCTCATCTAATGATACAAACATAAAAGTTTGTAGCATGCAGTTTATGAAAAAACACACCTAACTTTATGTTATATTCTACATAATTATTTTGTTAAATTACTCACAATTCATACTGAATCTTCAAGTTTATGAAAATGGTAACTTATTTCAAAATTTGCAATATGTTAATTGCTATATCAAGGAAAATGTCATATTACTTCTCTCGTAAAGGCAAACATGTCTATTTTTATAACGAATACTAGTATGGGGCAAAAGATAAATATTAGCTAATGCAGTCTAGAAATATTTTAATAATTATTTATAGAGATTACAAATTAAATCTTGTATTTAGAATAACGTATAGAACTATTTCACTTTCAATACATGAAAACAAAATCTTCACGTAAGATATATAATCTCTAATAAATTCACAAATTAAAGATTTCGAAAATATTAGGGCTACTAAATTACGTGTTATATTTCTCCTCACATCTCTTCTCTTATTATCATCTCTCTCAAAAATTTCAACACACCTCGATGACTTCTTCTAGTGTGTATGATGCAAAGCTTCAATACCTAATGAAAAATAATCTTAGAAAGTCAAATTCAATGCTTGAACGTGCATCAATGGAATTATGTGGTTTCTTCTGAGTAATCCAGCGCTTAAATCAGTATGAAATACATCTCTCAACTTCGAATCGTAACCACCAAATAGAGTTTCAACAATAGTTATTTTTGAATTTCATAAAATTTTATTTTACAACGTCAAACAGAAAAAAATTTGATAACTCAGGTGATTCAAATGTCAGGTAACCAAATAAAACTTAACTTTTTTCATTTTTCAATTTTCAAAATTTAATTCGTATCTGATAAGATGATTACATTGTTCGAAAAGAAATGACATATGAATTAGAGCCTAAAATCAAGATTTTCAGTAATTGACTTAAATTTCTACAAGATGAAAAAAGTATTATTACATTAGCAATATATTTATAAAAAAAATATTAGTGCCTCCCAAATGGTGAAGGAACAGTAAAGTTTCCTGTTTGAGGTGAGGTGAGGTGAGGTGAGGACAAGAATGGGTCAGATTTCAAATTCAGAAGCCCAAATCCCTTTTTAGGCGTTTGTTTGGAGATTTCAAGCCCAAACAGCAATACAATATACAATTCCAAAATGATCACGGCCCGCCGATCACCAGGGTTGGTCGACTTACTCTTTCTCTAAAGAAGACGATCGACCACTTTCCGGCGATTGTTAACGCTCCTCTTCCCCTTTTTTCAGGCAGCGAACTCTCTCTCCGGCCAAATCAAGTAGTAAGTTTCTCCATCTGTGGCTCTTGCTTATTCCTTTTCTAGATTTATTACTTTCCCTTTTTTTCGTTAGATTATAAAAAAGCCCTAATTTTTTTCAGTGATTTGTACTGGTGCGGTTGAGTTTTGAGTGAATTGGAAAAGAAACTGTATGTATTTTGATGCATATGCGAGAATCTTTTTGACTGTTGCATAGGTATGTCGGTTAACAACAATAATAACCCTAACAAGAATATCGGAGGACCATCCTCCTTTGGCAATTCGCCGCCGGGTAATCCGATGGCACACCTCCAGGCACAATCACAAGGCCAGCAACAGATGCCTTCAGGGTTTCCTGGGGCATTTCAGTTATCGCAGCTATCTGCTGCACATGCCCAAGCAATTGCTCAAGCACAGTCGAAAGTTCAGGCTCATGCGCAAGCTCAAGCACAAGCTCAAGCTGCCCATGCCCAATTTCAGGCCCAGTTACAGGCTCAGGGTTTGTCCCTTAGCCAGGCTCATGCTCTTGGCAATTTTGGTTCTTCCTCACCCTCGATGCCTGGAAGTGGTTTGGCAAAACGCTTACCTCAGAAACCTCCGGTGCGTCCACCTGCATTCACAACTACTAACACAATTTCTCCAATGAGAACAATGGAGCTTTCAGCGGCTGCTCGTAGGAAAAAGCAGAAGCTTCCTGAGAAGCACATGCACGAGAAGGTGGCAGCTATTTTGCCTGAATCTTCCCTTTATACTCAGCTCCTTGAGTTTGAATCTCGGGTTGATTCCGCTTTAACAAGAAAGAAAGTTGATATCCAGGAGTCATTGAAGAATCCACCTACTATTCAGAAGACGCTTCGAATTTATGTATTCAATAGTTTTGCTAATCAGGTGCGTACGATTCCTAAGAAGCCAAATGCTGAACCTCCTACATGGACTCTTAAGATTGTAGGAAGGATTTTGGAGGAGGGAATGGATCCTGATCAAGCTGCCATGTTTCAGAAAACTAGCTCCATGTACCCAAAGTTTTCTACTTTCTTCAAAAGAGTCACCATTTCCTTGGACCAGAAACTATATCCTGATAACCATATTATAATTTGGGACTCTGCGCGATCTCCTGCACCTCAGGATGGTTTCGAGGTCAAAAGAAAGGGCGAGCAAGAGTTCACTGCTAATTTAAGACTAGAATTGAATTACATGCCTGAGAAATACAAACTTTCACCAGCTTTAACTGAAGTTCTGGGTATTGAGGTCGAGACTCGTGCTAGAATTGTCTCTTCTATCTGGCATTATGTTAAGGCTCGAAAGTTGCAGAACCCTGATGATCCTTCTTACTTCAACTGTGATCCTCCACTTCAGAAAGTTTTTGGGGAAGGAAAGGTTAAGTTCAATACAGTCACACAAAAGATCACACCTCATTTGTCTCCTCCACAACCCATACATTTGGAACACAGGATTAAACTTACTGGAAATAACCCTGTTGGAACTGCTTGTTATGATGTATTGGTTGATGTGCCATTCCCTATCCAGAGGGAGCTGAATGCTCTGCTTGCCAATACCGAAAAGACCAAAGAGATTGAAACTTGTGATGAAGCAATTTGTTCTGCCACAAGGAAGATCCATGAGCATAGAAGGAGAAGGGCTTTTTTTCTGGGTTTTAGTCAATCCCCTGTTGAGTTTATTAATGCACTTCTAGAATCCCAGAGCAAGGATCTGAAAGTTGTTAGTGGGGAGCCAAGTCGCAATGTTGAGAAGGAGCGCCGGTCTCAGTTTTATAGCCAACCATGGTATTTTCTAATTCTTTGCCTCCTGCTACCAATTTTTACTTGCCCTTGCTATATAGTAAATTATGTTCTTGGAAGTTAAATTGCTTATTACCATACGGAGTAACTTAATATTTGAAGTTTCAGAAATTTGGTAAGAAATACAGCAATTTTCACCTAGGACAAAAGTTATACAACATTTAAATTATTCCCCACAGATATTTTATCTCAACTAATGATCAAATAGAAAATCATTTCTATTCTGATTCTATGGAAACTCAAGTTTCATTTTTGCGGGTCTAAATTGAGAACGGGTGGTGTTCAGTAGGAAGTACTTTGCTTATTGTTTCATGTGATTTTGTGGCAGGTCATGTCATTTTTGTTTTATTTTATTGCGTCAACTTCCTTTCTAGTTACTTTCTTTTAATTTTAAGATGATGTTGTAACTAAAGGTGTTAAAGAAAATTTTCTAGTACTTACCGCATTTTAAGTTACCAGCACAGATGCCATATGGAAGGATCATTTGTCAAAGAAGTTAAAGATGCATTAAAAGGTTCTTAATATTACTCGAAATCAAATGTATAGTACTGACTAAAGAAAGGAGGGTCTTCAAGACAAATTTAACCAAAAGGGACAATTTTTTGTTGGTGTAATCAACCCTTTTATTCAAGACTTTGTGGACCTCATCGCGATATCTTTCCCCTTGTTGGTGGTGCAAAATTATGCAATGTTGAAGTGATGTTTGGAGATGCTAATGGAGATTGTTTTTTATTGCCAGGGTTGAGGATGCTGTTATCCGCTACCTGAATCGCAAGCCAGCTGCTTCTGATGCCCCTGGAAGTGGATGAGCTGAACTGGATCCTTGCCTGGTGTCAGAATGTTTCTGTAGAATGTATCTGACATCATTGTTATCTCAAATAGTCAGGAATGTAGGTTTTGCTCGCAATATTGGGTGGGGTACAGGGAAGAATTCCTCTGAAAGAAGCCTTAAACTATGTTTGGTTGTTCTTAGCATCTCCCTGTGTTATGAATAGATGTTCAGTATTTGTATTTTCATAATCGAAAAAAAAAACTTTGTTGCTATGTGCGACAAAACATGTAAAAGTGTAGGATATCTGGATGCGTTAATGTCTGATGATAGGACTTAAATTATTGATCTTCATTAGCATTCCATCTTTCCGTGATCACTGTATTGTTAGTTTGTTACTGTTCGTTTTATTCCATCGTTCTCTTGCCCTGCCCAGCCCCAGCAACATCTTCTTTTTCACCCGGTGTCCAGTATCCACTTTGTGTCTAGATTAATTTAGATTTGCCCTGGAAAATTCATGTCAAGGTAAAGTACTCCCCACCAAACTTGTCTCCACCAGTTCAACTGCTTGTTGTCATTTGGTTTGTTTTGAAAACGTTTTTTATTTGCTTCTGGTAAAAGTACTTTCGACTGACGATTGCTGAGAATCTTGTGTTGTGTGGAATGTTCTTTGAAAAAGTTTCTCTAAAATGGACTATAATTCTACCGGATCTTGGAATTTGAAGGTCATAATTAATCCAATTTTATTAATAAAAAATTTAACTTGATCAATATATTATCCAAAATTTAATACGAATTTATCCAATAAATTTTCAATATATGTATTGATATTTTCGTTTAAGATTATTTAGCGGCATCTTCTTCTTTTAAAAAATAAAAATAATTTGAGTTAAATGTTTCATATTTTAAATTCGCTTTGTCCAACAATAGTTATCTACTATATTCAAAAATAGGATAATGGACAAGTAAAGATAGATAAAGAAGCATGATAGTTAATACTTAATACTAGGGGTGTTCACGGATTGGTTTGAATCGGTTATTGGTCAAAATCAAAATCAAACCAACTTAATCGGATTTAAAATTATCAAAATCAAATCAAACTAAATATTAACATAGTATATATTTATCGATTTGGTTATTATCGGTTTTGGTTCGGTTTGGTTTGGTTATTCGGTTATTAACCATAGACAAAAATAAAAGAAACAATTTATTCAAAACGTGAAAAAAGTGACAACAATCCATCTAAAACGAAAATAGTTACAATGACTAACTTTACAGAACTTTCAATCATTGAATTTACTAGGAATAAATCTTCAAAATTCATTATCTTGGCCTAGAAGAAAGAGAAAGTGATATTTTCAATCTTATAGAGAATTGTCATAGACACACTTATATTAATAAACCAATAAGATAAATATTCTCACTTTGGGAATTTTTTCTTTGATAAGTAAATTATAAATAAATTTTGATGAAAACACATATAAGATCTTTAAAATTATTTATAAAAATAATATATTATGTATGTATATTAATAAAATATATGTATATAATTTGTCGGTTTGGTTCGATTATTTCTTGGGGTTTTTTCAAACAAAACCATAACCAACTCATATACTATCGATTTTTAAAAATCTAAAACCAAATCATACCTAACCCAAATAAAAATTAATTTATTTAATTGATTTGGTTCAATTTTTTAATTTGAATCGATTTTTATCCAAATCGTGAACACTCCTACTTAATACTAAAAAAGAAGTATATATACCACAAACAGTATCAAATTTTGGGACCCAATAAAAGGCGGTGAAAGAAAAAAAAAACCTTATTTAGGAAGGGGGAGATAGAAAGAACTTGGAAGTTTCTAGACGCAGATTTGGCGGTAGGGCTGGAAGATACAGGCGCGAAGGTTCAATCTTAGCTGAACAAAAATATGTAATTTTTCCTTCTCTAACTCTGAATCCCTATTTATCTGTTAAAAAAATCCTAACGTTCGTTTAATACTTTTGGTGTTGTGAATTGTAATGACTAGGAGGCATTCGGTAAATCGGCCACCAACACCTGATACACGAGATGAACAAGAAAATGAGCCTACACTTAAAGAAATTATCAATATTAAGGTCAATTTTTAGTCCCTTTTCAGAATGTTGTTTTGATTAGTTGTGTGGTTTTTTTTACTGTTTGATGAATTGCTTTTTTAGTTGATTGAAAGTGGGGAAAAGGAAAGATTGATGGAGCTTTTGAGGGAAAGGCTTGTTGAGTCTGGGTGGAAGGATGAAATGAAAGCTCTTTGTAGGTAATGTATCTCTCTGTGACCTTGTTTCAAACACTTGGAAGGATGAATTGTTGTTGAGCTTTCTCCAAATGAGTCAGCTACTTCTTCATACATGTGTTTTGATCTGTTTCTCAGCAATTAGCGCCTTGACTTTTTGCTACAATGAACCCCAGATGGGAAGTTTATAACTTTTCTTGTTTTGCTGGCAAGTGAATACTTAATGCTTATTTGACAACCTTGTTCTGTTGATTTTTCTGGCAAGTGAAATGCAATTGTGTGTACTACTACATTTCTCATCAGGCCTTTTCATTCCCCTTCCCTCATCCCAGACCATCCCCACCCCTTAGATCCCAAATGGTGTGCGGCAAGAAAGGCAGGTTATTTAAGTCTTTCATACTACTTGAACAATGAAACCACTAACAAGTAAGGTGTTCCAAGTTCCAACTACTGCTTTACTCTAATAATTGGTTGCTTTCCTCCTTTAGACACACTGATATTAGTGTCTTTTCCTTCCCAAACAAGAAAGAATTATCTGTCTTAGACACACCAACCCTCTGCACAGCATCCCCCTCCTTCCCAAACCAGAAAAAAGAAGAAGGAAAGAGAACCTTTTTTCTTATAACCGTGGTCTGGTCTAGCTTGTATGTACCTCAACTATTTCCATGGGGTACCTGCTACCTCTCACCAGCATAGGTGTTCGCCATGAATAGACAGATGGGAAGAAATTACTTAGTGTTTTCATTCTCAAAAGAAAAAGATCACCTTGTGTTTTTGTCTCTGCTGGAAATTGGACCATGAGAAAATTGAACATGAGATCTCATGGTTCTCAACCCAGTCCATGCTCTTGGGTGCAAAAGAACCTTTTCCCCTACTTTTGACCCTGATTCTACTTAAAATAGTGTTGACACCCCAACTAGTTCTAATTCAACTAGTGAAAAGGAAAGGAAGAAACTCTAATAGCCTAATTCTAAAATCCAATTATCAAACCTCTCTAATTAGATGGCTACCATGAATTATTTTAAAAGTAATAAACTTTTGTTTTGTAGTTCTAGAATCCTGACAAAAGATGTCACAAGATGTTTTTTCATTCAACCAGACACATATTAAAAGATAGTTAAATTGGAAAGATGAGTTCAAGAAGTGACAATCCTCCAGCATTTTTTTTTTACAAGAGGAGGTTGCTCGGATATTAAGCACCCTCCACCTCCAACCCTGAGGTTGTGGGTTCGAGTCACCTTAGGGAGCAAAATGGATGGGAGCTCCTAGGGAGGAGTTAAAAGAAGAAGGGGGTTTTGAAGGTAAGAGTTCGAGAGGGCAACTAGAAGATGAGTAGGATAGAGATGGAATTCCTTGAAAAATAAAACTAAAAGAACTTTCTTTGAAAAGGAAGGGATAGAGATGGAAGGGGTATGAGGGGCCTAAAGCAAGGAAGGGAAGTGAAGATATGAAGCATCACAAAAGGGGATGTATGGAGGAGGAGAAGAAGGGGTAAGGGAGTTTGAAGGGAATGGCTAGAAGGTAGTCAAAGGGACAATTGAGGGTTGCAGGTCTGCTGAAAAAAAAAGAATCACGGAATTGGTAAGGCAATTTGTCAAAGTAGGATGGGGAGGGTTGGAGGAATAGTTGTGGGATATGCTTGAGGAGGGGTGGAATTGTGGGATAGGGTGGGGAAATAAAGAGGAGGAAGAAAACATACAAAATAAGGGTAGTGGAAATGCTTGACTTGTTTGATTAGTAACAGAGATTTTATTCTATTTGAAGAAAGGGGAAAAAGTATTACTTCTTCCCCAAATTAACTACTTTAAGCTGGCGTCGATGGTGAACTTGTGTATTTTGACAATATGCTTTTGTTAAATTATGTGGTATTTTGTGGCCAAAACCTAATTGTTTAGTAATACTCTATTTTGTCTTTTAAATTTGAAAATTATGTTAGCTATCAATTGTGATTTGGTGATTACAGCCAACTTAGGGGCACTTTGCTGTGGCTGAATTTGAGTTGTATATGAGGGGGAAGGTAGATCAGTTCAGTAGTGAAAGGTTATTTAGTTAGATGATGTAAGAGAAAGGGGAGGGGGTGGGTATTTAATAGTACAGGGGAAGCAAAATGTCATAAGAACCACTCTCGTTCTAGTTATCCATCCTTGTGTTACAAGTTCTCTTTTTTTTTTAATAGTGTCCTGTTTTTTATTTATGGTCCTAATTATAAGAAGGTTTGGTGGCGCTATCTTGGAGAACAAGTTTTGTTTAAGTGGCGAGGGTGACAACTATTTGTCTCAATCTTTCAACTCTTAATACGCACTTGTTTCTGTGTCTGAAGGTACTTAAAAATAAATTTTCCAAGTTATGACCTTATTTGCTTACCTTCTATGATCTTTGTTTGCTGTTCGTTATTGTGTACATATAGCAACCAAATTTTCATTTTGACATGTAACCTTTGTCACATTCTTTCTCTATCAACACTTTCATTAGGGAGTATATAAAGAAGAAAGGACGGAACAATATAACCATTGACGACCTTGTACATGTGATTACCCCAAAAGGCAGAGGTAAGGGCTTTGTATTTACTTTTGCTTTCTTTCAACACACACACACGCACACACACACTCACACACCTGAAAAAGGAATGGCTATATATATGCTTAAAAGCTATTCCTTCTGCTTAATCTTCTAACTTTTCTTAAGCAACAAAAGAGCATTGATGTTGACATATACCCTTGAGTAAACGTCATTCCAAATTCTTATTCAGTTTCTGATTTTTGGATATATTAGATGTTGCTCTTGCATTGCCTGCATTTGATTATATGTGATTGGTGTTACCCTTGCTGAACTTCTCTGCTGCTTATTTGGAATGTTGCAGCTTCAATTCCTGATCCGATCAAAGCTGAGCTGCTTCAGAGAATTCGTACATTTCTTGTTTCTCCCACTCTCTGATTCAACAGCTTCATGCATGAAGAGGGTAGCAATATAGGTGAAGATGTGGCATTATGTTTGACTCATTTCATCTTGGAACATCGTTTGTCTAGATTATGACCACAATGAGGGAACCAGGAGCCATATGAGAAGATGTGTTATTGGCAGTTTGCTTGTACCAAGTTTCGTAGAACTGTATAAATTGCTACTTGGTGGTTACTCTATGTTGATGGCCTAGGTTCAGAGTTTGACCACTGCATCACCCTCACCTTTTAGTGGCTAAATTATCTGTTTTCTGGTTATCCCTAGTCTTTAAGAAAGTGTAGTTTTTATTGAAATGCCTGCACAGCGGAATCCCCACTCTTCTTTTGTGTGTACTTTATTAATGTGTTGTTGGGATTAGTAAAAACCAGTTGGATGTGTGTTCTCTCTAGCTTGGTTCTCCATCGTACTTACCCGTGTTTTGTGTCTCTTCCCAGATCTTTGCAACCCAAGTGCCATAGTGTCGAGGGATTTTAACATCTTGTAGGCCATATGTAGGTAACAGGCATTTGATTACTATTGTTTTTAAGCATAATATGATCAGAAAGATCAATGAGCAACTTTCTCACGTCAAAGCAAATTTTCTTCAGGCACTTGGTTATTTTTCTGACTGCGGTGCTTAATGCAGTAGTTTCCCCGTTGGTCACAGCCAGACTTGCTGTTGTAACTTACTACCTTCATTGACATTTCACAAGACATTATTCATTATAGATAAAACGAGAAGTTTAAATTACTTCATTATGGATGAAACACGAAGTCTAAAGTCAAAATATTTATGTACAAATAAAAATGTACCCTTCTTGAAACAACAAAAAGATAAAATAAAAAATGTATCAAATGAAATGAGGCATAAGGAATAATTATCTTTGAAATGGAATGCAGCAGGCAGCAGTCCATGCAGTTGATTTTAGGCTTTCATCTCTACTAAATCTGTGTTTTATTATGAGGAACCAAAAGATAGTGTCTGTGCTGTCATCTTACACAATATGTGTTCTGTAATGAGCAAGATAAGTTCTAAAATAAGGAAGTTCTTAGCTGGTGCAGTTTCACCCTTAAATTTAATACCCTTGTGCACCCAAGAAAAAGAGAGGAAATGACAGTTTAATATTGCACAAATTGGATAATACAGAGTTGCAAATTGCAAATTGCGAATGTAGATATGAAAAAAGACGTTCAATCTTTCACCCGATCATTACTTCTCTAATTCATTGTAAGATCACAACATTAAATTTGGGAAGCTCATATTCAAGCATCTCCAAAGAAAATTACACTTCATTGGCTAAATTAGCCAACCCTGCTATTCAGAATCTCTCTCAGCCAGACTTTACACCAAAACTTGTGCTTTGGAAATCTGTGGAGAACACGTTTCGAATACAGTGAAGAACACTACTAAACTACAACATTCACGAGTTTATAATGTATGCTAATAAATCCATGACTTCAGACTGGCGCTTACGCACTGGTATTTTCACAGAGATCCAGCAAGTCCAAAGTCTGCAAAACCAATCAGGTGGTCACTTGTTAGGCGTTGTTAACACTCTACTCTAGCCATAATACTTGCATAAGGACTCAAAACTATGAAATAAGTTCTCATCTTACCTCAGGCACAGAGAGCTCAAGACGGAATTTGGGTCCATCATAGTGATGCAGAACTGGTCTAAAAGCATCTTCCTCCAAAGCCTTACCAAGTTTCCTAACACGGATCCTCACCTAGATGTTAAGTACACAAAACTCATAAGTAAAATAAATCCTTTTAAAAACTATAGAGAAATAAGTGAAGCGGTAACTCACGATTACCTGAGCAGGGAACCTCGACTCTCCTCTACACTTTTTATCTTCCCAAGCAGTTGGATCAATGTTAGAACCTCCAAAACTTGCTGCCTGCACATAAAATAGTTAAAAGAGATCCTAGTGGAGATTCATCGCTTCTGATGATGCATTGATATTTGGCAAGAAATGTACATTTTTTAGCTATTCTTAGCCACATATTTTAATAGTTCACATGTCGTTAGAGTATTAGTTTTAGTGCATTATGCTTGATATTGTGCAGGAACAAAATTGTGTGGAAGCATGACGAAGATGAAGAAATTGGACGGGAAGTGTAAAGTTTTCAAAGGAAAGAAGAAAAAGAATAAAGAAATTAACAAGGCCATGTGATCTTCTTAGCTTGGATGAAACTGATGTTGTAATGGTCATGTAAGCAAGCAAAGGAGTAATTAAATGCCCAGGAAATATAAATCCATCAAGGCTGCTGACCAAGAACTCAACGTGATGAAACCAAGCAAGGAGAGACTTTTAAGAGCACATTAGGATGAAAAAGCAGAGGCTTCTGTAAATCACTCTTGGCACGACATGCCAGGGTAATCTTCAGCCCAGTTTTGTACTCCGAATTTCATCAAGGGTATTTTTCATCTGGGGTTGTTTCTACGAGTGGTATAAGCACGGTAAACACAATGTAAGAAAAGTTCTTTGAGGTGCGCAAGAGCTAGAGGCGGTGGAAGCAAGATTCTTCGTAGGGCATTTCTTTCTCTCTTTATTTCTTGCATTTGATTATTTCTTTGAAAGATTTTGTGCTTGCTGCCATGAATATGTGTAGCTAAGCTTTATTTCTAGGGGTTTGACGGAACCTTTTATTGTTTGAATTATTGATGTTGTCTTTCTTTAATGAAACCTAGTTTATTCTGTTTATTCAACTGTTGTTTTGTGATTCTAATTAGTTGAAAAGGCTATCAACTAATTGTGCATGTGGGTTTAGAATGCTTTGAAAAAGATTTTAGACTGGGGTTGTGTTGAGTAACAATACTGTAAAGCAGGATAAGGATTGAATGCTTTAACTTAAAGTTGCCAACAAGAGGAAACTGAGGTCCTTATCGAGATCATTAGCCTGAGAAGGTAATTTTAAGATGTTAATCACTAAAGATGCGAAAGAACTTAGTGGTAAATTTAGTCTCGCAATCTGCAGATATTAACTAGACCTAATTTGGGGAAGACATGTTAGTAGTTCAATCCAATAAATAGGGAAATCTTAGCTCTAGGTCTTTTTCTCTCTTTGAATCTATTCCATTACTCTTGCTTTATAGTTAATATTAGTTATTCTTATTTTTCTTAGTTTATAATTAGCTCTAATTTTTTACTATTACCTTATATAATTATTTGATAAATAAAGTGTAGCTTATCCTTTTTAGGACTAGAGTTTGGCGTGATCACACATGAACAAATAATCGAATTTGAATGATATCATACTTGTTCTAACATCTCTGTTTGTTGCATACAATAACTATAGCAGAAAAAATGAGCCCTTTAAATAAGCCACCTTAAAATGGAAGCAAGTAATGCTCATCCTTCAGCAATTTATAGTACTTGGACTGATTTTGAATATGACGGTAGTGAGTTAATACTTAATACTCAAGGCAAAAGAAGTAGAATTGTGAGTCCCTCACCAGTCACCAGTATAACTGCATGGCAATGCTTCAAACTACTCGCCATTGGAAGATAACGAAGTCCTACTACTAAAGAATAGTTTCTCTGCTCTATGAAGAAAAATCTTACGATATTCAAAGCAACCAATTGCATGTCTAAATATGCTTTTGTTAATGCAATATCTTATGGTCTTTGACCAAACTTTCATTATAAGGATGTAAACAAGTAGATGTTATTATGTTTTTGGAGCACACCAGTAAAAACAATATTGTTGGACATACCTCGAAGATACCATGCAACTGGTGAGTAGTGTAATTGTAGAGGAACAACGGTAACCCTGGAGTTATTGCCCTCACAGAATCTTTGTACCTTGGAGGTAGACCTGCGAAGGAACGATTGTAGTTGAGACTTATGATAACAACAAATATATATAATTCCATCACCCCCTATTTATCAATGACTTCACCTTTCTCTAAAGTTTGCTCTATCTGCAAAATAGAACTATATAAGGTTCAAGGTATTATCAAGTTAGGATCTCGTGTCTTCTCTCTCTCTGTCTCACAAACAACTAAAACTCTCTGATCAACCGCACATTGTAAGATTATCAACGCATGTAAAATGCATACAGACGGTTAAAACAACATTCCAGGCATTATAAGGTTAGGATCTAAGCTTCTTCTTTTTTCTCTCTCGCGAGTGATTCAAACTCTGATCAGCCACCAATGGTAAACTGTCAAATCATGTAAAATGCATACAGACCAACAAGTAAAGGACATGAGTTCTCTTAGTTTGCTACTTTTTCTTCTAATCGACTTTGTCCGCATGTTCGCATATGGAATAAAGAATGTGGTGTTACATCATTATTTCAGTCACACTGTTGATCAAGCGCAGGTTCAACATGCACTTAAGATGTTTATAACCAAACGTATACAAGGCATAAATTCCACTCTCATTATGCCAAACGAACAAGTTCACAAAATAATTAAAAGATGATAGAAATTACCAAACAGCTGGCGCTTTAAGTCTTCCTGCATTGTGTCATTATTGCAAACAAAGATATACCCACCAAGAACCTCATTCCTGGGCAGTGTCTCAGCAGCAGGCAAAGTCTTAAACCTTTTGTCAACAGCATTATTCCCATTGATATTCTCAGTGTTGTTGTTATTGCCATAGTTGCAAGCGTCATTTGTGTGGTTGCTATTGAACTTGCTAAATGACGTATTTCCCAAGCTGTTGACATTGGATTTCGGACAAACAGAATTAATGTTGTAAATGTCATTCCTGAAGGAGCTCTTGGTCGTATTGTCAGTTATCTTGGTATCAATATTCAACATGTTGAAGTATAGGTTTCCCCACTTGTTCTCTTCCTGTAAACCAAGATAATCCCTGGACCTACTTTCAGCTGAGCCTTTCGAAAGGTCAAGGTTATTCCTCCGCTCACCCTTGGACCTTAACTGCTCAGCCAATTTTACAGCACCCGTTGTCCATGTATGATCTTCCGATACTTTTGATTGTCCTCGAAGCTCATCCCCGAATTGCCAATAGCTGCTCATACTGTCCATGTTGCAGAATCAGACAATATAACTATACACCTCCAAAACCTACATGACATATGTTTTAGCAGAACGAAAAATCAGACGAAAAGCACTAATAAGTAAGTCCATCACAAAATATCAGGCTATATTCTAAAAATCATAGCAAAAGGAGTTAAAATCAAGCACATCATAGTATAAGATACTCCCTTTGTCCCAATTTATACAAGTATACTTTTTTGAGTCTGTCTCAAAAAAAGGTCACACTACCTCATTTAGAAATAATTTAACTTGAAACTATGCATTTTATGAGTAATAGCCACACAAATGTCTACAACTTGTTTTGAGATCACAAGTTCCAAATTTAGTCTTTTAATAAATTTTGTGCCAGTCAAACATCGTCACATAAATAGTGATGGAAGGAGACTGAAAATACCACTTGAATTACATTATAGATCAGCTAATAGTGACAACAACATCAGCATCAAAATGTCAATAGTGGGGATTAAGAAGTTGGGAACAGTTAAAAAGCTTGCTGAACATCACAAAATATGGCAAATAAAGTCAACTTACACGGCGCAAGCATCAAGCAGCGAGTAAAGACGAATCATAACAGAGAACACACAAACTTCATGGTAATTGTGTCAATTCAGAAGAAAACTGGAAAATGAAAAAAATAATTAATCAAGCCCATACATGGTTAGGTAAAAAGTTCAAGCAGTACGGATCCAATGAATCACAGATAAGATCACCAAATTGGAAATGCAGCTTAGTTTAAACTTAACACAAAAGCAACAGAGGCATAGCTAAAGCTACCTACTGATTAAGCCAAATCAATCCGCTAAACACATACAAAAATTCTCAGTAATGTCATTAATCTAAAATTCAGAACTCATAAATTTCAAATACTGAATCCGTGTTTCAAAGCATGTCATCGATATTTAACTAGCAGATCAACACAAAATATTATTCAGTCATAACAACCCTAGATTTTGAAATCCATAGCTAAAGCTTAAAACTGCAGAACAAAAAAGAGAGAAATTCACCTTTTTCGTCTCCAGGAAGAGACAGAGAAGAGAAGCTAGCACCAGTTGAAGTATTTTGAAAAAACTTTTACACCTATTATCTCAGCTGTCACGGAGTACACACTTATTTTTACTAAATATTAAATATTAGTAGCTTTTTTTTATTATAAAATATTTACATTCTCTGACATTAGATTTTCAAAATTTTATTATGAAAATCCACGCGCTGTTAATGACGTAGGTAAGCAGTTTGAGTTGTTTGACGGCTGCTGAGTGATTAGAGTAGTATTCACGCGTCATTGGTGCGAGTGGATATGGGTTTGGAAGTATGGTCAGACATCGGTGTAGTGCTGGCCATTTTGAACAGAAGATGTGCTAATTTATAGGGGCTGTCGGTCGAATAAGAAACAAGGCCCACCACCATTTTGGTGAAGTGGTAAATACTCATTTTTCTTAATTCAGAAGTCTTGGATATGAGTCCCCTTGTGTATCGAATCGTCTTTGTTAGAGAACGTTTTACTCCCAATGTGAGACTTTCTAACGTAAATTCAAATTTAATCGGACTCTAATGTAGATATCATAGAGAAAAAAAACGAACGCCCACTAATTCCGTACTTGGTCTGGGCCTGTTAAGGTCTTTTTGACCCGACTGGATTGAGCTCAAAATATACCTTTTCATTCTGTGTAATTTAAAAAAAATTATGACATATTTTTTAATTACAGAGCTAAAAAAATAGTCGGTGAGCAATGGAATGTAACATATTTTTCGACAATTCTTACTTTATAGTCAAATACTTTATAATTTAGTTAGACCAATGTTCATTTCTTTTGCCGTATCAAGTCAGAGTCATCTCAATTGTGATTTTTGATATTGAGTTTTTGTATGACATTATTCACGCTCCATTTTACATATTTGGCGGCAAACGGGGAGGTGGAGCAGGATGTTAAATTGTCTCATATATGTGGTATGTGAACTTTTTGACTTTCTTATACGATCTTGTGTAACTTATGAATTTCGTCAGCTTTGACTGTATCAACTAATAATTCAAAATATTCCTGACTTTTTTAGAACATGTTCGAGTCAAATAGAAATGATTTGAAGCATTTCTTTTTACACTATTTAAGAAATTTAAGGACTTTAACGTACAAATATATAAAATACAAGATTTTCAATCCTAGTTGATACTCAATTTAAAGTTAGTAAACAATACTCCATATTGGATCTCATAAAAAAGTCGTATTCGATGAAAGCCGTCGATAAGAAAAGGAAGAAAAATTCATATGATCTTGGACAATCCTAATTTGATAAGTTTAATTTTGAGAGTAAATTAAACTCAAAATTTATTCTATCTTATTTTAAAATTAAATAATATTAATTAGAACACTCTTAAGTTGCAATAATATTTAAATTGAGGTTGAATTTTGATTCATGTGGCCTGCATTTTCAGACCAATTCCATTGGTTGTCATGTGGGGAGTGTTATACAAGTCTGATTAAACACAAGTTGTTTATGCACAACAAAATATTAGAGTTTGGATTCGATGTTTCCTAAGATAGGGATGCACTTGTTTAAAATTTAAATAAAAGAAACATTATTAGAGATCACGTTAGTGTGACTTGGATCTCTTAATTTTTAAGTGTTTTCAAATGCATGTTCAATTGTGACAATTAATTGATCATGATTTTGTTAACTGCTCAATGCAAGATAATTTGGTTTGTACCTATTGAGACAATTATTTAGTAAATAATTTTTTTTAGTTAGCTTATTAATTTATGAGATTCTTAGATCATGGTCTAAAAAATTTTCTGAACAAACTAAAATTTTAATGAAAGAACGTTAGATCACAACCTAATTTTTTATAATATATCATCAGTGTTAGACAAGTATTTGATATTTTGTTTGTAAGATTAGGTAAGCAAATATAAGATCGGAATCTAATATTGTTCAAAAAAGTATTTTAAAAAAAATATTATATGGACAATAACACGCTAGGACGATTTCTCAATCGTTACATCATTTTACTTTAGGTCAAATGTGAATGAAATAGTTGCTCTCATTCTGACAAGTTTGAGCCTCAAGCTAGGAGTCACTACTTTATTTAATAGAAGTTCGATATAAATTAACAATCATTTTCGAAAGATTCAATAATCTAGTTAGAGGACATACAAATTTGATTAAGAACTATATCACTCTTCACCAAGGCCAAAAAAAATTGAACTTTCTAGATTATGAATCCAACTAAGATCAAAATGACAGTCAACCAAGTTTAAATTAACTCCTTAAGTTTGTGTTTCTCCTCGAGATGCACTCACTATTAGACAAACTCAATTTTCAATTGTTGTCTAACAAGAAAAGGGGAAATCACGCGGATAAAGTTTCCATGCATTAATTACCACTCACAGATTAATTTTAGCTATAATTATGTGCATCTCTCTCCTTTTTTCCTCTCTCTCTCTCACCTCTCTTGTCTCTCCTCTCTTATACATATACAAATACAAATTGATATGATTGTATATAATTTGTTCGTTGATACAAATTGTATTTCGTTAATACTATTGAATTCAGTGATACATATACATACTAATTATATATACAATTAGTTAGATGTACAAATACAATCATTGATACATATGTCTATCAATTACAATTATCTACAGATATACAAATACAATTTGTCTCTCTACATTCTCTGCCCTCTCTCGTTCACCTCTCTCCTCCTTCTAACATGTAGCTATGAATCATAATTAATAAAATATAATTATGAAACCTAATTAAGTTTATTTTTAGTGTCTATTTGCGAAATTTCCTCAAAAGAAAAAAAGGAAGACAAAAATAATACGACCTCAAAAATTAGAAAAAAATTAAATAGTGGACGAAAGTGTTATTTCCTTAAATCAGCTCTTATTAATTAGCAGTCCTAAAATGGGCTATATATGGCATTTTCGCCTAAATTTCTTCGTAACCCAATAGATAGATTCCGATTTACTAAAAGCCCATAATTCAAGCCCACAATATTTTCTCAAACTAATGACGTGTCACAAACGTTATAGCAGTTCAACTTTAACTGGGAAGCCTTTTAAAGACCGACCTTATTTTTTGATAAAAACTAAGCAAGGGCAAGAGGATTTAGCTAAAACCCTAAACAGATCGAATCGAAGCAGCTCAGCAATGGAGATGCAAAGCGAATTCGATCGTCTCCTCTTCTTCGAGCACGCTCGTAAGAGTGCTGAAACCACCTATGCTCAGAATCCCCTCGATGCTGATGTCCGTATCTCCTCTTTCTCTTCATTTATCGTTTCTGTTTTGTCGTTCTAATTGGATTTCAGCTGTTTGATGTGTTTTTTTTCAATTTGAAGTTAGATGTTTTATTGAATAAATGAGTTTGTTGTTTTTGTTATGCCACGATAAATGCAGAACTTGACGAGGTGGGGAGGTGCATTGCTGGAATTATCACAGTTCCAGCCGGTAGCTGAATCGAAACAAATGATTTCTGGTATTGAGTTGCTTGAATTTTGGGAATTGATTGAATAGTTTGTTATAAATTAGATTTTTTAAGGATCGGTTAGTAAAATTTCTAAGTTAACCTATAATGTGTTTCTTCAGCCAAAAAAATGTTCTTCTTTAGTATGCTGTTCTGGTTCTGTGAGTTTTTGAAATTCTAAGAGACTGATGAAGTGTGTATTTGTCGTCGTTTATTTTATGTGTTGGGGAATTAACTTGGCAGATGCAACCTCAAAGTTGGAGGAGGCATTGGCGGTGAACCCTGAAAAGCATGATGCGCTTTGGTGTTTGGGAAATGCGCATACATCACATGCTTTTTTAACTCCTGATATGGATGAAGCTAAGGTTTACTTTGAAAAAGCAACTCAGTGCTTTCAGCAGGCATTTGATGCGGTATATCTTTCTCAACAGACATTCCAAATGTATGTGTGCTTTACTGTTGCAACTTGCAATTAGCTTAGATTTTTGTTACTCTGAATGCAGGATCCCTCAAATGACCTTTACCGCAAATCTTTGGAAGTTACTGCTAAGGTGAAACTTTTGTTGTTGTTTAGATAAGTCTCGATATGTTTAATTCTTTGCATTTTTATGTTGTATTTAGGTATTCCCAATGAATGATATCAAGCTGCTACAAGTGGTTGTGTGCCATTTCCTTTTACTCGCTTATTCCCATTTTTTGCACTCAATTCTTTTTTTTCAAGTCCATTCCTATGTGGTCCTTTGTAATTGGTGTGTATCCAAATTGTAGTAATTTTGTGTATCTTTTCTTGCCTCTTACTCCCTCCTATCCATATTATAGTATTTTTAGCTTTTACATTTAGTCCAAAATAGATAGTTTTTAACATAATCGAGAAGGTATTAATAGTTCTTTTCCAAATTTACACTTAGATAAGTGAAGTTTTACCTAACCAAGAAATCATATTAAAGTAAAATTATTTAATGAAGGGTGATTTAGTGCAATCACTTCTTATCTCTATAAGTAAGTGATTTCTTAAAAGGGTGTGTCCAGGCATAAAATACCATATATATGGAGCATATGGAGTATTAGATTACCAACTACAACAACATACTCAGTGTAATCCCACAAGTGGGATTTGGGAAGGGTAGATTGTACGTAGGTCTTACCCCTATTTTCGGAAGTATTGAGGTGGTTTTTGATAAGACCCTCGACTCATGGAAAAACAATTTAAAGTTAGATTGAAAAGAAATGACGAAGTGGACAAACCATGGAAAAATACTATAGAGAGCATGACAAAACAATCTGAAAAGGTGTAGCAACTACAACAAAATACTATGATAGTTGAAGTACAAGGAACATGTAGTAGCAGAAATAGAAAGACAAAGAAACTACAAGAGTAATACTACAACTAACTAGTATGTATGGAAAAACAAGATGACACTCAACTATTTATTAACTTTCTACCCTAATTTGTGCCCTTCATAACCTCCTATTTGAGGCCATGTCCCCTATAATTGTAACTGCGTCATGTCCTATCTAATCACCTCTCCCTTATACTTCTTCGGACTATTTGTACCTCTCATGTATCCATCCATAGTCAATCTCTCACACCTCCTCGTTGGGGCATATGTTCGTTTCGTCTTCACATGTACAAACCATCTTAGTTTTGCTTCTCGCATCTTATCCTCCACCAGGGCCACTTCCACCTTGTCCCAAATATCTTCACTTTTGATACTATCTCTCCGAGTATGCCCACACATCTATGTCAACATCCTCATTCCCGCAACTTTCATCTTATGAATGTGAGAGTTCTAGACTAGACAACATTCCGCCTGTACACCATAGTTGGTCTAAACACCACTATGTAGAACTTGCCTTTTAAGTTTCGGTGGCACCTTCTTAACGCACAAGACTTCGGAGGCGAGCCTCCATATCCACCCTGCACCAAAACGATGTGTGATATCGTCGTCAATAACGATGTGTGATATCGTCGTCAATAGTTTTGGTGGGACCTTCTTAGATTACCCTTTGCATTATTTGTCATTATACACATGTAAAATTTAGTCAACATTGGAGCCAAATTTTGGTTGTCAATCAGAGCATTTATTAGATCTTACTAATTTTTTTTTTTTGATAAAGTTAAAGTTGTATTCGTCAGCATACCTTAATGCTGGCTACCTCCAAAAAGTTACAAGCTAAATCCATAATTACATAGATCCTAGGAAATCTACCAACTGTTCTACTTCTTCTATACCATCTTCTTTACACCAAAAAAACAACATGTTAATGCAATTTTCTTCAACTTTTTGAATAGTGTTAGTAATATTCTCATGACACCTAAGGTTTCTTTCTCTCCAAATAGCCCACCAGACACAAGTAGGTACTATAGACCACCATCTTTTTTGGGTCTTGCTCCCCCCTCTCCTCATCCAGCAGCTCAAAAGATCAGCAGTATGTTCTAGCATCGCCCAGGGATCTTGAGAAATGCTGAGAACCATGTGCCACAACTGGACGGTAACCCTACAGTGTAGGAATAAGTGGTTGTTAGTTTCTTCCTTCTCATGACAAAAAATCATCTGGAGACAATCTGGAAGCCTCTTTTCTTGAGTTTTTCCTGAGTGAGACATGCCCTTCTGGTGGTTGGCGAATCATTTCACCTTGGTTTGGGTGTTGCCCTTCCATATTTGTTTCCATGGACCAAGAATTCCCCCAGAGTGAGTCATGATCTCTCTCTTATACAGTCTACGCACAGAGAGCTTACCATCAGAGTCATGTTTCCATCTTACTAATTACTGTGCCTCGGTCCCATTTATGTGATACTTTCCATTTTTGAGATTCAGTTTGACTAAACTTGAAGCTAGATTGAACAAGATCAACTTAATACTTTAAAGTTAAATTTTTAGATGTTTAAAACTATACAAAATTTACTACAAATTGTAATTTTAACCGAGATTGATGTTTTTAAGCATAACTATATACGAAGAACCTAATTTGATTTTGGAGGTTCATTTAATGCATCTAATTTTTTTCCTTAACTTCGTCTAAAACTAAACTTATCACCACGTTTAACTAGCATAAAGTCTTGCACCATGAAATATCACACGTGAAATTAAAACCTAATAAATACCCCAAAAAACTATTACTATCTATAAATACAGAATTTATATGCTCCCAAATTCATATAAATGCCATTATTTTTCAATTTATGATTTTAACTGAGTTGTAATTATTTGACATAATTTGAATCATGTTACTTTATAGAATGTTGAATCGCTTTTTTCACTGTGTTTGATAACATACTACTTGTCCAGTCCAATAACTTTTGTCAGTTTGTGTCTGTTCGGGTAAGGAGATTAGAAGTCAAAGTTGCTAGCTTGAACATAGCCCAAGCTGATTGACTTGATGTATGCTCAAAACTGATTGCTTTAGAATGTCTGTTCAGTTTTGGTTAGTTTGACATTGAGCTATAGTTAGCCATGTTGTAGGTCTGTATGTGCGGTTTACGTAGGTGAAACAGTTATTTCATATCTATTATATTAGAGACTGATAAATAAGAAAACATCTTGCGGTAAAGGATGGATGGATTGTCACATAAAGTGGATTGCTTTACTGTAATGCCAGAACACTTATTGTTGGATGGCCATTCAGCTTTGATATTGAGGGAGATGAAGTGCAATTACTTTAAAAATGAAAAATAAGAACTTCTATCAAAATATGTGTTATTCCTCGTTACATGTGCTCATGCAGCATATTATATATGTGATGCTAGTATGTGCATCAATTTGCTCATCATACTACTTTTGTTCCTGAAGGTCTTTTTGATGTCCTCTTCGGTTTCCATTCCTTACATTGCTAGGAATTCACAAAAGTAGCAACAGATAAGGAAAATGAAATTAGGACTCATAATAAGGAAGGAAATTAAGAAAGAACTGGGATAAAATCTGAAGCAAAGATGCACCAATCAGTACACTACCAAGTGACTGCATCCTTCAGAATTTACCTATCTAGCAGGAAAAAGGGAAGTTCAAAATTTTGCAAATTCTTTTTCCACATCAATATTTATTTTAGGAAAAATTAGTAAATTACAGCTCAATACCTTTGGGCCATCTTGTTAACATCACACGTACAGAGTGTATAGGTAGTGTGTACTTCGGTTTATGTTTGGTAAACTAGATGGCCGAAGTCTACATCTTCTTGAGTATCCCTTTATTTTATTCTATTGCTATTCACAAAAATTATGGGGTTTGAGATTCTAGGTTCCGTTGGAGTTTATTAGGTAGCAGTCTGGTGTTTGGCTGGCTGGGTGTTTCTTTGGTTTCGTTGGTGTAGAAGTGGATTTCACAAGGGTCTGGATATGATAAGAAAACGGTCCTTGGGTCTATCTCAAACCCAAAAGCTAGCTTAAGTGGTGGGGGTTGCCCAAGACCCATCAATCCTCCCACACTCAATGTGGAACTCAACAAAACTTCCACACGCCCGGGATTGGTCTTTTAGAATGTGGACAATATAACATGGGGGGCCAACATCGGATAAACAAAGAATTGAGATGAACTTGTCACCATGATAAGAAAATGGAGGTGAGGATTTTCAAAACCATATAAAGAGACCTAATCAACCCTCTCACGATGTGGGACTCAACAGTAGCTTTTGACAGTTGCTATATCTGGTTGCAACGCAAAAGATCCCTATCCTAGGAATATTTTCACGTTAAATACATTACGAGATGTTTTTTCATACTTTTTGCATTCAATCCTAGCTATTCTGCACCTTCTAATCAACCTGAACAACTAATGGGATATCCTTCACTATTTTACTAAAAATGGAACAAAGTGATTTTTTTTTTGGTTTCCCACCCGGTGTCCGGAGCCCACATTGGAACAAAGTGAATTTGTTTTGTTCCTCTGCTAAGAATTTCTTTATACGGACAACATTCAACATTTACTGTATGAGAGATTTGTTAAGGTTTCAGACTTAAAAGCTTTTCCTCCTCTCCAGGCATCTTAGTATGTCTATTATCGTAAGCTATATGGAAGGTGCATTATGCATCCAAGTGGAACGTCGTCTCATTGAGTGATGACACTGAAAATGCTACTATGATATTGATGTCATGTTAACACCCTTTTGATCTTTTGACTTTTGGATGTGGTCTCTGTCGATGAATCCTCCCTCCCTTTCTCTCCCCTACTGGTATATTCCCCAAACCCTTAGAAGGCTGAATTGGAAAGCACAAGCCAAAGGCTGGTTGAGGATGTTCCCAATGGCAAAGCAATCCTCCGAGGGTGGGGGATTTGGTTTGCATATAAGATTATGTGAGCATAGAAATTGGTTTATTATAAGGTGAATGGATGTTAGTGTAATATAGTTAAATCTAGCTTTTATTGTCATATTTGTGGACATAGAAATGGGATGTACTAAGATGACTATACTTTCCCTTAACCTTCTGATTGCTTAGCTTTTGTTGAGCAAATGTGTGCTGGCATGCAATGGTACTTGCTTGCACAAAAGATGTTTATTTTTTCGTTGTTTGCATATATCTATCCTAAACCTTGCAGATTTTAGTTTTCCAAAGAATGGTGGGTAATCTTTGTATAACACCCCCCCCTCCCCCCCTCCTCTCCCCCTCCCGACTATTTGGTTCCAACATTTCCTTGATTGAGTTGCATTTTGTCTTTGGTAATGAATGGTTGAGTGTCAGAATATGCTGATATGTCGAAGCAAACAAGCTTGAGAAATGTCCTGACTAGGTGGTGCAGCTTGTGGAAATTAACGATTGTTTAGTTTGTTTTACTTTGTCAAATTTGTGATATCTTTACTCATGAAATGTCTCGTTTTATGGTTGGGAGTCTCGATTTATGCTCTTCTACATTATATTTAGGCTCCAGAATTGCACATGGAAATCCACAGACATGGTCCCATGCAACAAACTATGGCAGCAGAACCTTCAACATCAACAAGCACAAAGGTTTCTCTTTAGTCTTCAGTTCTCACCCCTTATCTCTTGATAGGAGCAATATCTTATCTTCTGTGTTCAGTATAATCCTACTAATTGATGTGTCTTGATTTTTTTTTTCCATTTAAATTGTTGTCCAGAATAAGTCGTGATGCCTTCCTCACAGAGTCTAATTTTTGCTCTTTGATTTTGTACGCCTTTGAATGTTACGATTACTTTATCCTCCCTGGTGAATAATTTGAAAGTTAAAGTCCTCTTAAGACTGGTACTGAAGCTCTGTGAAAATCTGGTGGTTTTGTTAGATTCATTTTCGATCTGTCTATATTGTTGCTGATTTACCATTATGTGTCTGCTCTTGCATTACAGAGTTCAAAAAAGACGAAGAGCAGTGATCTCAAGTATGACATTTTTGGATGGGTCATACTTGCCGTTGGCATTGTTGCATGGGTGGGATTTGCAAAATCTAATATGCCGCCACCACCACCACCGCCTCCACAATGAAAGCCATAAATACAGCTTTACTGGTGAAGATACTCTATTAGAGTTTTTCCTTTTGCATAAACAGGGCGCTAGGCATTTATGCCTGTCATTTAGCTAGTTACTGAAACTTCAAAACTTTCTGGTGAAATCTTTAAAGACTTTTTTTCTGGTGTAATAGATCAAATAAGACTGTTTTTTGTTATAATCTCTCGATATTTTTCATGGTGTTCAGCTTTGACTTAATCTGCATGTTATCTTCATTATTGTGTATGTATAGTTAGATGTCATCTGTGTAGCTGCTGCTATCAAGAACTTATTCTAAAATAACTGAGTGGCCTGCCTCTCTACCTTCACAAGGTAGGGGACAAGGTGCAAGTACATCCTAGCCTCTCCAGATCTCACTTTGTGGGATTAAAATTAAATTAGGTATGTTGTTATTGTCGTCATTGTTATCAATGCCACTGGACCAATCTCTGACAGAAAAGGATTTGCCAATTAGCGAAAAATCAATCAACACTCTTACTGATGGTGGTTGACAATAAAAAATTTAACAACTTGAAGATTGAGAAATTACAAATATACAGAAATGACTTGCAATACAAATATTATTTCACTCAACCAAGGAATGCTTTTGCAACAGCAAAACCAGGCTATTGTCTTCTTCGTCGTTTGCTCTCTCCTGGAATTATTCTGGTGATGGTTTCCAGTGTCACATTATAATGATATTTGGAAATATGAATTGGCAGACGATGTCTTTTTTCAGGATGCTTATATTTTTATCCTTCGATACATTACGTACGAGATCTTCCATACAGATTAGCGTACACTGTCTTTGTGCGGTACACCAGAGTCATGCTTAGAACAGCTGCAACAATGCAGAGTCCTGACATTATCAAGGAAGTCAAGAAGAAGCAAATGGTACCTTCACACTTTAGAGGTTCATCCATGTTTAAAAAACTTGTCAAAACGGAGGCCAAATTCAAACGTCCTTCATGGGGCTGTTGAGCTTGCTTTTCAGCTTCCCTGTCATATATACTACTAGCAATAAGACCTGAGAATACTAATGAACCAGCTGGGTTGGCAATAGTGAGGAAATTGTACAAAGCCCCAAAATTCTTTAACCCAAACAATTCAGAAGCAGCAGCTGGCACAATCGCCCAATGAGCTCCATAACCAAGTCCAACCAAAAGAGTACCAATATACATAGCTCCAGGCCAACCCATAGCAAAGAAGAAATGACCAAAGGCCATCACAACTTGAGCAATAGCCATAGCTGCATGCCTTGGATATGCATTATCCCTGTTTGACAAGGTCGTGTGAGAGATTTATGAGATTTGAATATTCATGTAAAGATAAGTTAATACCTGACGATTATCTCAGAAAAGTATCCACCTCCAATACGGCCAAGGAAGTTCCATATGCTAATCATCGAAACAAATACATGTGTGTTTTCATATCCTAAAGATTGGCTCATCTGTCCCAAGTTATCAATGACAGTCAAACCAGATCCAGAACCGAAAAGCAATGAGAAAAACATAAGCCAGAAATCTGCTTTTATTAAAGCCTGGACTAAAGTAAAGTCCTCTCCCCTTCGAGGACCTCGTCTTCTTTTGATCCTCACAGCTCCTTCTGCAGCTGCTTGTGCTAGTCTCACTTGTAACTGCGCGATTCTTTTCTGCCTTTCTAAAGCAGGAAGCAAGTCTACTCCCTTCGGTTTCTCCTCTTCAACCTCACTAAATATAATTTCTTGACCATCGTCGTGTTCTGATCTGCCAGGACCTTGATCACCTGACTGAGATAGAAGTGCCTCTTCTTCTGGTACTACTCTTGGCTCTTGAGTGAAACTCAAATAGATAGGGATCACAATAGGGATTATCAAGATAACAAATAGAATAGCTGTGAAGATTACAATAACATTTTGGCTAACATCAACAACGTCTTCAACAATCATAACTCCCATTAAGTAAGAAGCTAAAAGGAGGCATATACTGTAAACAAATGAAAAACTTAAACCATCAGAAGGCCTAACTTGTCTATGGCCTCCAACAGGCCTGATTATAAACATGAGAGCTATAATCACCATTGCTGGTGCAACGGCAATCATAAATATAAGTGAAGCCTGATCCGGGGAATGGATTACTGCATATATCTGAGTTAAAATAGCACCACCTAACCCAGCAAATCCCTTAAGAATCCCAACCACAGGACCACGACTTTTCGGGAAATTTTGCACACAAGAGACTAAAGCTGCTGTGTTGAAGTAGGTTTCACCATTTGTTCCTACAAATATAAGAATGCACATCTGCAGAGAAATGGTTAAACTTAAGTCAACTGTTAGAGAAAACAAGGAATGTGTGACAATTTTGCACTCTAGTTGACACTAATAAGTTATGCCCAATTTATGTCATGGATAAGACATAATTCATTATGATGGTCAGCAATATAGGGACTGAGGTCAATGACCAACTATCTGAGAGAAGCAGAATGAGTATTGATTATGTTGAATATCGATATCCAAGTGCAAACTTTGGTACTATGCCTCAACTCCAATCAAGCATGGCTTATTGGTGATAAGATAAAGGCACAAGTAACACTAGATTATGATTGAAATTTCATAGATACACCTCAACTAAACTAAGGTACTATTACCTCAACTCATTTTTTTGTAATTTTGTACACCTTTTGGCTTATGTGGCATACTCCGTGACTTCGCATAGTTGAGGCGTATGGAAAATGTACAAAATTACAAAAAAAAAAAGGGTTTGGGAATAATAAGACATTAGTTTAGTTAAAGTGTCTCTGAAATTTCGATCATAATCTAGAGGATATTTATATCTTATCTCATATATATATATATAAATACTTTCCTAAAATGAGGAGATACGGATGCAATTTAAATAGCACTTTGAGGGAATTGTTTGATATGTCACATGTAAGGTATCAACTTGGACGAGTGGACACAAGCACTTTTGTCTCCATTCGTTAAGAGAAAAGTACACTTGTTACCTTTATTTACAAGGCACAAATGCTTGTCTAACATTTACTATTACGATTTACGGGGTATATATATAGTATTCCAACTTCGTTTTTACACTAAATACTTCCTCAAAATAGAAATGTCAGAC
This sequence comes from Solanum stenotomum, assembly GCF_019186545.1. Taxonomy (NCBI): domain Eukaryota; kingdom Viridiplantae; phylum Streptophyta; class Magnoliopsida; order Solanales; family Solanaceae; genus Solanum; species Solanum stenotomum. Next base: position 30,576,810 of record NC_064293.1, on the reverse strand, counting down.
TAGGAAAAATAAACAGAATTATTGAATGCATCAGTATGCAGAAACAAAACTGAATCCAAAATTTGAAATTTATGAATTTCTTATAATAATCTCAAATTAATTTGGGTTCACAATTAAATATTTATAACATATTAGTGAATTTTTTAATACACAAGTATTAGCAAAATAATTATTAGTTTTGTTAACCCGTGGCTAAAACTTTGGATCTGCCCCGGACAGAAACATGTTTTTCGACTTCGAGGCCATTTGAGCTCAACGCATGTTGAGATGGCAAGAGTTCCACACCAAACTTTTTGAAAATTAGTTTTTGTGTTTGACAAAGCAAACAAAAAAATATGATTTGGTGACAATCCAATTAATTTAATGCATATCATATAAAAAAATGCAAACTTTTCAACGTCCAACGATAGCAAAAAGGTACAAATGAAATGAGTGGACAGCAAGAGTCTTGTTTCAAAGAAAACTCATAGAGATAGAGGTGCGTTCAGTACGGAGAAATTTTCTATGAAAATTGTTTCCTAAGAAATTTCTGTATTCGATTCATAAGCAAAAAAAAATTTAAAAAAATAAACCGGGATAATAATATGTACGTTTTCTTAATTTTTTTTTCTGTGTTCGATAGTATAAGTAGAAAAAAAACTGTACAATTGAGATGAAGATGAGATGTGTTATAAGTTGACAAGAACACAGTCAATTGAATCACTTGTGAAACTTGTTTCAAGCTTCAATTAAGAAATATCATTTTCGATATTTAAAGTTTCGTAAATTTTTTTTATTTAAATAGAAAATAAAATTTTCGATCAAAAACTTGAAGGAAGATGAATGAAGAAGAGTAGTGTACTCACAGCCCATAATGGCAAAGGTGCAGTTCTTCGAGTAACAATAAGCCAAACCCAACCATATCCAATAAAATTCTGAATAGCACCAACAAGAAGTGCAGCCCATAAAGGCAAAATTTCACACAAAGTACCAGCTAAAAATCCAACACTATCACCCAAATCTTTAGCCACACCCAATCGAGCAATCTGTTTCTGATTGTAATTCAGAGAGATTTTAATTACTGGAGAAATACTGCCGAATAAGTATCCAATGCCCGCACAAGTTTGAATCCACATTGCGGCAACGAACACGAGCCATCTGTTATTCAAAAAATAGCTAAATCTCTCTTTCAAATAAATCGTCATAGAATCAGATCAAGCCAATTTAGAGCTTCAGATTTTCTATCTTCAAGTTCAATTTTTGTTTATGAATGAATGAAGTTGGGTGGGGTGGGGTATGGGGGTGTGGGGATACGTTGCGTTTGATTACTCTCTTTTTGATGAGAAGAGATCAGAGGAGCACAGCAAGGTATAAGCTAGAGCCTCCTTTCTCAATTCATTCATGTGACGGGTTATGGACTCGTTCATTTATAATCTCAACTCATTTTAACCTAACTTTTGAGTACGTGTAACTTTTGGACGGATTCATAATCTTTCTATTTAAATCTCTATACCATGTTACTTATGTAAAAATGATAATTTTATTTGAATCTCTACTAACATGTGTTTCCTTAAAATATATGGTTATGTAACAGTGAGAATATTATTTAAACCTCTAGTAAAATGTGTTTCCTTAAAATATATGGTTGTGTAACAATGAGAATTTTATTTGAACTTCTAGTAATATGTGTATCCTTAAAATATATGGTTACGTAACAATGAGAGTTTTATTTGAACCTCTACTAACATGTGTAATCTTAAAATATATGATTCTTTAAGAGTGGGAATTTTGTTTTACGTAACAATCGATTTGGTATGATTGTGTGGTTAATTTATTTTTTTTCATTTATTTTATTATTATTTAATATATTTTAAAATCTTCTATCCTATTTTTTTTAAAAAACTAATCTTACCTCATTTCTTACTTTTCTACATAATATTATTATAGGGAGTTTTCACAAATAACCATTATAATAAACTTAATTATGTTTCATAGTTATAATTTGCATATATTTACGGGTTGTAGCTACAGTTTAAGGTGCATCGTTTGTATAATTGACGGGTACGTTTGTATAATTGAGCTATTTTTGTATAAACTCAAAACAATGAATTTACACAAACACAAACATCTAAACTTTAAATATTTATACAAATTATATTATACAGAATTACATTATACAAAAGTTGTACAAATTATATTATACAAATTCCGAATTATACAAACGTGTGAATTACACAAACTCAAAATCCTAGTCCGCATAATTATCACTGAATGTTGTTCGCGAGTGGTAATTAACTAAAACTATAGCTATGATAACTAGTTAACTAGTATATGTTTGTTTAGCCTTATAATTTTCCTATTATAAATTTATTCTTAAGATTGTTGAGGTATGATTTTATATAACAATGTAAAATGATATAAGCTGAGCATTTTGAATTTATAATTAAAAATAATTAATATAAATTAAATTAAAGGCACATTTGATAAACATGAATTAAATATGTAACAACTATTCAAACAAGTTATCCTATTCTATTTGCACGGTTATAGTCTGTTTAAAAATAAGGCATTCTCTTTTAAAAAATTAGTAGGTCTTAAGATTTCTATTTTATCCTTATTAGTTGACTTAAGTTTAGTTTAATACTCACATGATACACTGGTTTTTGTTGTTTTTATTTTTATAGAAAAAGAGCGAAAATGAAAGACATATATGAACTACATAATACGTATGTTTAAATCGAAGCTAATAAATACTGTTAAACTATACATTCTTATCATTTAACTATAGTTAAATAATGTAACTTTATTTAATTATTTATTTATAATAAATTATAGTAGTTTAATGTAGTAAAGAAATGAATTTTGAGCTTAAATCAACCCTAAAAACTATCTTCTAACAAAAAGATTGTTCAAATCTTATAAGAAAACTATTTATCACTTTTTATCTGATGTGAGACTTTTTAACACGACACCTCACATCTAAAATTAAACATGAAAATCCAACATTATTATACAATAATTGAGATAAATCTTACTCTAGCTACTAACACGATAAATAAATAGTTGGACCTATTCAAACTCAAAATTAACTCCTAGGAGAAAGATGACCCAAGTCTAGTTTTCATTCAATCGTGTGACTCTCTTAACCTGATGTAAAAACACGATGAGATTAGGGACCAATATTATTTTAAAAAATCACTATTTTTTCATTTAAAAATGACTACTGGCTATTTTTATAAATATTTTGATTTAATCAATGTGAAAAGAAAAAAATAACAATTGTTTTATGTGGAAAAATTATAAAGTTTTTCACTATTTTACACTTTGTTTGAATGGTTGTTACCCGTTGTATTATTTGTTAAAATACAATATTTATTTTAATTATTACTTAAATTATATTGTATCTTATCATTTAAATCCATTATTAAATAACAACAAAAATAAGTTAATTTTGAGTGGAAGAAAAAAACGGAACACAAAGCATTGAGTAGATGTTTCTCAATTATCATGAATTCCTTTGTCGATCGAGATAATGAAAGCTACAAACTACAAAAAGAAGTGGTGTACTACCAAGTGGAGCCGCCTGTCTATTCTAATTATCTGGCAGGTCTTCCTGTCCCACATGCCTATCACATATTTAATAATTAAAATGACTTCGTCAGAATTTTCACAATCAAACATGACGAAAACGTTTGGTTATATTTTCGCTGAATTTTTTGGCCTTTCAAAATAATTGAATTTTTCAAAATTCAAGATAAATACTTTAAAAAAAAATCATGTTTGCCTTTAACTTATTAAAGGTTGATATTTTCTAAAAGATGAATTACTACTTACAAAGTTGTATTTATTATTTCACAAAGAACAATATTCCTTTTGTTTCATATTAGTTGATCATTTTTCATTTTGTAAGGTGCTTAAGAAATTATAAATAAAAAGATAATCGCACTAATTTACTCATTAAAAAACTTCTTGGAATTCTACAAACAAATGTGAACACTCTTAGGGGTCGTTTGGTGGAGTGTATCAGGAAAAATAATGCATGCATTAGCCTTGTGTATTACTAGTACCTTGTTTGGTACTCTTTTCTAACCTATGTATAATTGTGTGTATTGCTAACTGTTCGCAACAAATTTTCGTAAGCGCTGAAAATCAACTGCAAGTAAAATAAATAAAAGAAAAATGTTATTTTTATTGATGAATCGTTGTGAGTACAATTCTATTGTTCTCTTGATTCTTCTCTCCTAAGCTTCTCCGTGATTCGAGGGCCTTCAGTAACGTATTTCTCGAATGTAAGATGATGTAGACCTCCTTATGTATTTGATCTCCGGGAACGTCAGGAAGCACTTCGTCGTTGCAAGTCGATCTCCGGGAAGAACTTCGTGGACCATTCATTCGAAGAGCTATGTAACTAGTGTTGTAGCTTTCTCTAATGGCAGAATGCTTGTTGAAGATTTGTCTTTTCTCCCTCCTAAGCTTCTCCAAGATTCGAGGGCCTTCAGTAGCGTACTTCTCGAATTGTTAGATGATGTAGATCTCCTTGAGATGTTGTTGATCTCCAGGAAGGTCGGAAAGCGCTTCGTCGTTTCAAGTCGATCTCCGAGAAGAACTCTGTTGATCACTCATTCAAAGATCTATGTAGTTGATGTAGCTTTCTCCAATTGCAGAATGCTTGTTGAAGTGTTTTTTTGATCCCTTTTGAATGTCATGTCTATCCCCTATTTATAGTTGTAAGGAGTGGACAAAGTTGCTTGTGATTGGCCAAATGATGTCATTTTGACACTTGGAGCATTGTGATTCGCTCTTGCATTTGACTGGGACTACCACCTCATTTGGACATGTGGAGTCACTTTGTTGGTCTTCGATGCCTAGTCACTGTGACACGTGGCATGAGTTTGGGATTCAAGGGAGATATTGTAACACCCCAGAAAATTTTTGAGCTAAAACTTGAACCATCCTTCATTGTGAGTAGGATTTTACCGATGAATTAAAATTTCTTAAGTGTTAAGTTCACTAGATGTAGCACCTTGAGTTCGAAAAAGAACTAAATTGGAAATAGCAAAATCTGAAATATTGCAAGTTATGAGTTTTGGGTCAACTTGAAATGATCATAACTCCTATCACATGATGAGTTAGATGTGCTACAATATACCGTAGGAAAGACCTTTGAATTATCTTTCCAACACCGCCAAGTTAGCTAAGTTTCGAGTTCGGACGAGTGAGATATGATCTTTTGAAATTAGGCTGTCCAGTTAAGGAAAGTTAGTCGAAAATAGTGAGGGGTATTTTGGTCTTTTCCTTACCCAATCAGATTTAATTCATTTTTAGTAACATTTTAGTGGTCTAACCCTATTAGGTTCAGTTTTATAATCCTAGATTATGCCTAGGGTTTTAGTTGAGAATTCAAGAAGAGAAAAGAAGAAGAGAGAAGATGAGAAAACAGAAAGGATGAAGGCGTTCGTCGAAATTCTTGAGAGTTGTTGAGGATTGTCACCATGGGTTTGATCCCTAAGAGGTATTTAAGCTTCCATAGTGTTGGGTTCTTTCACCCACACGCCAATCATGATTTATTCAGCGTAATTTCGTTCTTGAAATTTAAGGATTTAAGTTCTTGATGAGTTCTTAATAAGTGTTCTTGAAGTTTCATTAAGTTTTGATGTAAGATTCTACTTGGGTTAACTTCAAACAACCATATCTCTTAGAATATAAAAAGTTACGTGAGCCATAACCTAACCAATTAAAGGTATTTGAATCTACTTTCCAAACGCCACCAATTTCGCGTCAATCGAATTTCTAAGTAAAAAGTTATGTCTATTTTAGTAACCTATACAGTGCTGTTACGAATTAGCCGACGGGAAAATATTAAAAAGAGTCGTTTTTGTCTTTTTACCTCCATGAAAACCATAAACTAATTTCTTGACTAATAAAAGGCTCAAAACAATCAGATTTTCATCTTCACTAATGAAAATTATAATTCTTGGCCATAGAGATTTCAAGAAACTAATTCAAGAATCTCAAGAAAGGCTTTCTTGATTGTTTACCTTCAAGCTAGGGTTTCAAGGCTTCTAATCAAGTTCTTCTGCAAAATTCTTCAAGATTCTTAATGATTCTTCAAAAATCTTGTTCGTCTAGGTATGTAGGGCTATCATAGTGTTGGACTAGTTCGTCCTCACGCCCTAATCTACTTTCAGATCAGTAAAAAAGTAATCTAGGATACTTTCCCTAGATTTGAGTATTCTTGAGATAAGTTGATTTTTAGTTCTTGAATTCATGTTTCTTTTCAAAGTTCTATTCCTAATTATCGAATAGCTATATTGTTATTGAGATCCTTTCATATCATGAATCATAACTCTTGAATTCATAATTCAAATTCAAGAGAGAGTTAAGAGTAGAGTTCAAGGAAGCCTTTGAATTCAATTGTAAATCCTTTGAGATTCATCATAGATATGAGTTAAGTTTTGAGTAAGTAAGTATGAGAATGAGAAGAGTCATATACATGAGTTCCTTATTGATATTTTGACCCTTGAGTCGAGTCGTTCATGTCCATAACTTCCGCATGAACTTCATCAGTTGAGTACCTTTGAGAGGAGTAGTATCTTCAAGTCTTGAGTATTGAGTTCCTAATTCCCTTTGAGATTATATTTCTAATCATGGGATTATTACATGTTACCCATGAAGTCTTTGAGTTGAGTAGTTCATGCTCATAATTCCGCATGAACCTTATAAGTCGAGCAATCTTGAGATGAGAAGTTTATTTGAGTCCTTGAGTTGAGTAGTTCATGCTCATAATTCCGCATGAACCCTTTGAGTTGAGCATTCTTGAAATGAGTAGTATCAGTGAAGTTCTTGAGTTCCAAGTATTGAGTTTTATCTATAGTTATTGAAAATCTTGCATTGAGTCGTTCATGTCCATCATTTGACATGAACCATATTTTAAGAAGTCTTTTACAAATGTTTAAACTTTGTTTTAAGACTTAAGCTTTGAAGTTGAGTAAAAAGTAAGAGTAATATTCATTTTCTTTAAAATGATATATGGGAACTAAGAATTCCCAAGAGTAAATGTTTTCACATTTAAGATGAGAGGAAACTAAGATTTCCAAAAGAGTTTTGAGCAATAAAAGAGAACATCGATTTCAAGAGAGCTTTTAAGCTATGTTTGAGTAACTATCTCAAATCAGAGAAGAAGTTGTTTTTAAAACATATGAGCTAAGTATATTTTTTGGAGTAGTATTGAGCACCGATATGGGGATGCGAGTTCATGTTAACTCAAGTCTCCATAAACCATGTAGCCATCATGGGTATTAATGGGTCATACTTTTTAGATGATCACATAAGTTAAGCTAGTGGATCCACTAAGTTAAGTAGTTCTATATGACGGCAAAGTATAGGACAGTCTGGCAGCGTGATGGTAAGAACGTTGTATCACCACTTAGGCTTATAGTGGTGGTTGTCGGTTAGAGAAACTCCACAACAGTATTTGCATGGTTCCTCAAGGGGTTCTGCTTAGTATGAATAGGGGTATGAGACTTCATTCATGCATCGCACAAGTAGACTTTGATTGTCAGCATGGTATGTCTTTTATGATATTATGATTATGAGTAACATCATGCTTTAAACAGTTTTCCTTTTTCTTTATATTGCACTTGTTTTAAACTGCTTTATATTGAAATGAGTTCAATTATGTTGAGTTTGGTTGAGCCAGGTAAGTTCTTCAGTTTCTTTTAAGCTTATGTTATGCTTTAGAATTCCCCTTACATGGTCATACATTCCACGTACTAAGCCATTTGGCCTGCATCTTTTCATGATGCAGACACATGTATTCATGATCATCAACAGAAGTTTTGTTGATACATCCGGAAGTTCGAGTTAACTGTGGTGAGCCTCCTTATTTCTGGAGGATTTCATTTACTTTTCAGTTTAGTCAGGATGTCGTGGGTCTTGTCCCGACATCCATCCTTATCAGTTAAAGGCTTCATAGAAAATCAGTATAGTTAAGAAGTCTGTATTATTCATTTATTTTTTTAAATATTTTAAAGACTTAAGTTGCCTATTTTATGGCGAGTTGAATATATTATTTTATTCAGAGTTTTTCATTTGAGTTAAAGCTTTTTATTCCAGTTTCATGAATTTTGTTCAATTTTTAAGCTTTGTATGCTTGAGTTAGTCTTCCGCTTGTAGTAAGCCAGTATGAGGGTTCTCTTGGGGACTAACAATGGTTCTTGAGTGCCAGCCACATCCAGGGTGTAGACTCGGGTCGTGACAAAATGGATCTTGGACTTGAATTTAATAAAAATGAACTTTTTTATTTGTAAAGCCCAAATTAATCATTCAACCCAAATAAACATGGATTTAAATTAAATTTCGTATGAATTTAACCCAATACAATTTATGTGTCTACAAATGCCCCTTACTTCGAGACTTGTCGACGTGTAGGCTTGCCGAACTTTGGCGACAAGACTTGAAGTATTCATGAATGTGTTTTCATTTTTTGAGACTTGTCAACGTGTAGGCTTGCCGAGTTTGACGACGAGAGTTGAAGTCTTCATGAGTCCAACAATATCAATCTTAAGACATTTGCTTGTCTCCATTTCTTGCGATGAAACAAGTTGCATGGTACGCTCATGTGCAACTCCATTTCGATGTGCTCCTAAAGACTTTTGTTATTTCAATCCACTCGAGGGAAAATATGGAGGACTCTCTCTCGAGAGGGATAAGCAAATTAACGTGACAAAGTTGTATGAATTTTAAATTCAAAATACTTTCACCATAGACTTGAATACAAATTTGGACACCAACGCTTAGGGTGTCACACAAGTCCTCAAAGTTGAATTTAAAAGAACATAACTTGATTTTTTTTTTGCAACCCTTCAACTTGGAAATAACTGGTAATTTAATAATCACACCAAATTTTCTTTCCTTTGCTTGATTTTGTAAGAATCATTCTTGACATCACAAAACTTATTGTTTTCCTTTTGAGTGCTAGCAACTTCCATTTAGATGGGTAAGAATTGATATGATTTCCTTCTTCCAATTTTACCAAAGCTTTCCTTGTACAAGAAATAAAAATTGTTCAGAGAAACTTCTATATTAGAATCTCCCATGTACAATGGATTGATCAAATAATCGTTGAAAAAAAAATAATTCTCCCAACCAAATCAATGTGGAACTCCAAATTTGGTTTGTTCTTTTCTCAATTTCGTGCAGTCCCGCCAAAATGCTCTTTTCTTGGTATAAAAGAATTCAAATGACAAGTGACTTGAATCTGGAAAAACTAGACTTATAGTACTACGACATATCCAAATATCAACGTCAAAAAACTTTTGTAATGATGGAAATTGATATTTGAAGTTGGTCATCAAATCTGGAAGTTCTCCTCATAATTATGCAGAGTCTTGCCAAAACGTCATTTTCTCGATGTAGCAGCATTCAAACGACAAGCCACTTGATTCTGGAGAAACTAGACTTTCGGTACTATGACATATCCAAAAATTAACTTTAAACACCTTCCGTAATGACGGGAATCGAATTTTGAAGTTGGTCATCAAATCTGGAAGTTCTCCTCACAGTTATGCACAATCTCGCCAAAATGTCCTTTTCTCTGTGTAGGAGCATTCCAACGACAAGAGGCTTGATTCTAGAGAAATTAGACTTTTGGTACTACGATATATCCAAAAATCAACATGAAACACCTTCCGGATTGACGGGAATCAAATTTTGAAGTTGGACCCCAAATTAGTTCTTCTCACAGCTATGTGCAATCCCGCAAAACTATCCTTTTCTTGGTGTAGGAGCTTTCAAATGACAAGCGGGTTGATTCTCAAGAAACTAGACTCGTACTACTGTGAAATGTCCAAAAATTAATGTCAAACTCTTCCTGAATTTACAGAAATGATTTTTGAAAGTTGGTCTTCAAATTTTGCCATTTTCCTCACAGATTTGTGTCTTGTAGATTTTTCTTGTTTCTCTTTCTTGCAGGTAATGGTTGTGGTTGCATCTTTATTTATGCATTGACATGTTTCTTAAACACGGGATATTGATGTTTAAGATCTAATTTGGTCGTAATTCAAAGCTTCGTGCTACTGGCACCGGTATGTCGAACAAGATTGTTGTGTTGCTGCTCATGTTTGTCATGCTATATTGAAGGGTCATGCACTTACTACATGTGTTATCAGAAGTAGATCAACCAAGAAAAAATTCAAAACTTCGTGCAATTGGCACCGATGACTCCAATATTTTTTTTCCAGGTTTCCAAAAGAGTTTTAATCACTTAGAAGTTGCACGAGTTGTTAATATGATTGGCGTGGAACCACTCATCTCATCCTAGTAATGTTGGCAGAAAACTCACTCTAGGCATTCACCTTCCTTGCAGCCTTGGTAAAGAGAACTTGCCCCCTCCATTTCCATCCCCTTTTTGCGGCTCCACGAGAGAAACATTTGGAGTACTTTCATTTTATTTCCGATGAGAAAGCACCCGATGTGAGGATGGCGAGAGAAACACTTGGTGTAGGCCTCCAAACATCAACGAACTAGATTGCAAATAATCTCATTGTTCAGGCTGTTGCGTGGATTGACGTCTTTCTTTCAATTTGGAGAAGACCTTGGACCAATCTTATGACTTCTTGGAAGTACATGGAGCTCGAATTCCTTACACTTTGTGATTCCAACTTTGCAAAAAATTCATAACTTGGAGTATGAATAGTGAAATCATGTGCTTCTTGTTCCGTTGGAAAAAAAGCTCAAACAACTACAGTATATGTAAAAATCACGGTCAATGACTATATGGATTAGTACCAATATTGCTTCAAAGTCAGGTCACAATTCTGTATTTCTCAGCTTTTCATCTTCACACGTTTGTAGTATGAAGTTCATAACTCAAAGTAGGAGTATTGAATTCACGATTTTCTTTTTCCGTTGGAAAGAAAACTCAAAGAATTACACAATGTATAAAAATCACGGACAAAGACTTTGTGTATTGGTACAAATATCGCTTCAAAGTCAACTCACGATTCTGCCTCGCTCAACTTTTCAACTTTGAGCAACTTTGGGAGAAAATCAATAACTCTGCGTAGGAGTCTCGAAATGATGTGATTCTTGTTTAATTGGAAGCAGAACTCATAGACGTACAACATATGTAAAAATTATGGCCAAAAGAATTCCAGATTAGTACATATATATTTTCAAGTTAGCTCAAATTATGTCTCGCTCCACTCCTAGGAGCCTCGAAATGATGCGATTCTTGTTTCATTAGAAGCATAACTCATAGACGTACAACATACGTAAAAATCACGGCCAAAACCTTTACGTATTTTCACAAATGTCTTTGAAGTTTGCTCAGTTTAATTTCGTAATCTGATGGTCTATTTCGCAGCTTTGAGCAGTCGTAGTAGAAACTTCATAACTTGGCATAGAAACCTCTGAATCACGAGCCGATTTTACGTTGCGAAGTAGACTCCAAGAACTGAAATATATGTGAAAATCATGGTCAAAACCTTTGCGAATTTTTACAAATGCGCCTTTGAAGTCAGCTAAGATGTCTTGCTTAACTCTTCTCCTTTGCTCATTTGTGATGCATTTGAACTCATGTGCTAGCTACATAATTTTAAAGAGCTAGTGTGGTGATCACACAATGCCACCAAACTCCTTTTTTTTACTCATGTGACTGAGCTTAGAGTGATTACCCCAAGCGCCTACGTACCGCGGTGAAGAGGATCAAGTCATTTTGTAGTTCAGGATGATGAGTTTTTTTTGGGCCGTACAGAATTTATACTCTTGCGGTCCAGGAGTAACATGTATTTTATGCTCGTACCTTAAAGAGCGTTGTAACATGCAGTTTATGCTCGTACATTGAGAAGCATTTCAATTTGCAGTTTAGGCTCGTACGTTAAAGAGCATTTCAACTTGCAGTTTAGGCTCGTACATCGAGGAACATTTCAACTTGCAGTTTAGGCTCGTACATTAAGGAACATTTCAGCCTGCAGTTTCGGGTTGTACGTCGATGAGCATTTCAACTTGTAGTTTAGGCTCGTGCGTCGAGAAGCGTTTCAGGGAAGAATTCCATCAATGTAACTGTCCTCCTAACCATTTGTGATGAAGGATTAATGTACTTCGATTTGGTGTTGGATTTTATGCTTTCGCATTGCCGAAGCTGATTTGTATTTGATTTTGTGTCGAATTTTGAAAGTCGGAGTTTAGAAGTCCCTTGATGTTTTTGCCTTTTGAGGGTGACCAAAGTCCAAGTGTCACCATTCTCTTCATTGGAGAAGTCATCTACGTTGGATGTGTTTGTTATTTTCTTCTAGGCGGAAACTTCAACTGGTTCAAAGCTCCCAAACTGCAGTATGATGACATCTTCTTCAATTTTTGGCGATGCCACAAGACGTAGAACTTCTGAAATTTAATCATAATCAAATCTGACACTAGCATGGTTTGTCTCAACTGTCTCACCATCGTCAATGATGATCTTTCCCTCTCGTACCAATGTCATGATCTTTTCCTTCAGAATGAAGCATTTTGTGGTGTGATGATCGATGATGCGATGAAATTTGCAATAAATAGGATCATTGACTTTATTGAATTCTTTAGGTCACTTTGACTCTAGGAGTGCAATGACTTTCTTGGTTAGTAGCTCATCAAGAATCGCAGGATTGCCAGAGTCCAGAAAGGGATACTTTTTTGCTTGTAACTCCTTCAAGGTAGATTGATATTTCACTTCTCGCATTTGTTGATACGCCTCAATCTCTTTCAACTTTTGTCTCGTGGAGGCCTTCATAAAAGTCGTGATTACTGCCATGGACTCATTAGTTGTGTAGTTTAACGACTCTTTGAATTGTGTATCTTTTTTTTTGGATCAAAGACATGCAATGTCTTTCCATTGCTTGCAATGCTCAACTCCATGTCATGAGCGCATGTAGCTAGTTCTTCAAAAGTTTGAGGCTTAATTCTTTGAAGGATATATAGAATCCCCCAATGCATTTCTTATATGCAAATTTCAACTGCAGATATTTCAGAAAGTTAGTCCTTGCAATCTAAGCTCAAAATTCGCCAACGATTGATGTAGTCCACTACGCGTTCATCCTTACTTTGTTTTGTGTTTGTCAATTCCATCATGCTCACTGTACGGCGGGTACTGTAGAAACGATTGAGAAATTGATTTTCCAATTGCTTCCAATAATCAATTGATTCAGGCTCTAAGTTTGTATACCAATCAAATGTGTTTTCTTTTAAAGAACGAACAAACTGCTTGACAAGAAGATCACCATGTGTACCGGCACTGCTACAAGTCTCGATGANCACTGTACGGCGGGTACTGTAGAAACGATTGAGAAATTGATTTTCCAATTGCTTCCAATAATCAATTGATTCAGGCTCTAAGTTTGTATACCAATCAAATGTGTTTTCTTTTAAAGAACGAACAAACTGCTTGACAATAAGATCACCATGTGTACCGGCACTACTACAAGGCTCGATGAAATGGGTAATATGTTTCTTTGAATTTGCCCTTCCATCAAATTGTTGCAATTTTTGTGGTTGATATCCAATTGGCATCAGTAAACCCTCAATTCGCTTAGAATATGACTTTGAATATCCTAAGGAACTTTGTGGTGGGCAACCATATTGAGCTTTAATGGTGTTTGTGATCATGTCTTGCAGTTGTTAAACTGTTAGAGTAGCCACTGAAGCAGATCAATTTGCACTTTGAGAGTCAATTGATTTGGTGGGAGAATCAATATCAACTTTTTCTTGTATTGTTATAATATGATGTGACTCTCCAGAGTTGTGGCGATCTAACTTACTCATAAGTTGGGTGATTTGGAGACTCTTGTCATGAATAGACTTCTTCAAGGCTTTGATGGTTTGCTCCATCATTGCGAACTTCTCATCCATGTCAGTTGCGTTAACCATCAATGAGTTAACCTTTGTTGAAATTGAAGAATTCGTTGAATTCTTATATTCACCAAAGTTGAAGTCAGAGTGAAAGAGTTCATCAAACAACTTAGATGCGATGTTACCCCCAGGGATTGCAGTTTTAAGTGTCATTTGAGACTTGATTTTTCTTGCCATCTCTAAAGAGGTAAAGTATTCATATCTATCTGAACCACTAGTCTTGAACTTGTGTAGACTGACTGGACCAGCATCACTAAGTCAATAATAGAATGCGATGTTACCCCAGAGAATCCTTGCATGAAACATCATTGATCTTTTTGAAAGCCATTGCAAAGTTGAACTTGTAGTTTTTTTTACAAGAGAAAGAGATGAAGAGCAGAATTGGTCCCACTGGGCGTGCCAAATTTGTTCGCAACAAATTTTCGTAAGCGCTGAAAATCAACTGCAAGCAAAATAAATAATAGAAAAATGTTATTTTTATTGATGAATCGTTATGAGTACAATTCTGTTGTTCTCTTGATTCTTCTCTCCTAAGCTTCTCCGTGATTCGATGGCCTTCAGTAGCGTATTTCTCGAATGTAGGATGATGTAGACCTCCTTGAGATGTGCTTGATCTCCGAGAAAGTTAGGAAGCACTTCGTCGTTGCAATTCGATCTCCGAGATGTAGCTAGTGTTGTAGCTTTCTCTAATGGCAGAATGCTTGTTGAAGATTTGTCTTTTCTCCCTCCTAAGCTTCTCCAAGATTCGAGGGCTTGTTGACACCCAATTTTGACCTTCCCCGATATAATTAATTTTCGAACTTCTTAATTTTGAAACGATTTAAAATAATTAATTTTAGAAATTTTGAAAAAAATAATAAAAGAACAATAAAATAAAAAGTTTAAAAAAAATAATAAAAAAATAATAAAAATAAATAATATATATATATATTTTGCAAGTTATTTTAAATAATTTATCACTTTTTATAATTTTAAATAATAATAGTATGTCTTTTATATAATTTTGCATATAATTAATATTTCTATAAATATTCAAAAATCGTCTCAAAAAGATTTTAGCTTTACTTAAATAGTTGGTTAATTGGTTTAGTTAATTAATACTTATAATTTTGAGTTAATTAGTTTATACTTAAGTTAATTATTTTATTTTGTTTAAAAATATAAGAAGCTCGTTAATTAGTTATATTTATTCATTTTATTTAAGCTCTAGCTGAATTAATTGATTACCTCAATTTGGTTGAGTTGTATAACTTAATTGGCTAGATTCCAATGGCCATTTTTTGCAAGAATCATTTTTGAGCCTTTTATTTTTTTCCAGCCCACTCCTTTTTTTTTTCTCAAATAAAATCCCAATTCCCAAACCAAGCCCATTTATTCAATAATAACATCAGCCATACAACTCCAACATTACATACGCACAACAACAATACCAACCGACCCATTCCCTTTCCCTTCCAAATTCATGCGACAGCAGCAGCCAGACGGAAAGCCAACGTCCCTATCCCCATTAATGTTGCAACAACAAGAAAGAGGCACGCGTCTGTCCCGCTTTCCTCTTTCGGAATGGGTTGAAAATCTCAGAAAAAGTATGTCTTCCTTAAATGGTGAAAAGATTTGGGGTTTGAATTTCGAATTGGACTCACTCATGTTGAATTTCTTCCGACCCCCCCCCCCCTAATTTCGGAACCCTAATTTTCCTTCTATATATGTTGCATACTATTCACTGTTAAGGGAGGAAAAATATTGGAGAAAAGTTTTTTTGAAAGAAATATAAAATACAAGAATACACACATAAAAAGAAAAATCAGTAGCTAGACTCAAGCGAGAATCGATAAAAGATTTTTCTTCTGTACTCGCCGCTTGCAAAACTCACCGGAATCTCGTTGTGGTAGCGAAGTTGCCGTTTCTCTGCTCGTTCTGTCTCGGTGCTGCTCAGTGGTGGATCCAGGATTTAGAGTCCGTGGGTGCCAAATGGGATTCGAATCCGCAACATCAACCTTCTAAAGTTGTCCTCATACCGTGGCACCACAAGCCAATTTTGTTCTGTGGGTGACACGCTTTATATTTATATAAATATTATATATATATATACCTATGTATATATAGAGTTTCCGTCGAAGTTCGGGGTTGGTGTGGCACCCCCACAGCCCTTCATAGATCCGCCATTGGTGCCGCTACCCTCGAAATGGTGATACTCATTTTGATTTATGTCTCTTTTATTTTAACATGACGGCTATTGGGATCTTGGACTGCATATAATGTTCGAACTATTAAAGTTTGAGAGCATGTTTGACTCATCGTCGACTGCAAATCAATGTTGTAACTCGTTTGTTATTCGCTTTGTTATGGTTTGTTTAGTCTGCTTGGAAAGTTTGAAGACTCCATTTGTTTGTGATTCCTTTTCCCTTTACCGACTGTCTCGTTTGGATGATTGAGATAGTTGGAGATTTAGTTGTGAAGTTTGAAACCACCTTCTATGAGTGATTTCGGCTTTTGTAATCTGATACACAATTCGTTCCCATTCTCTGCTTATTTCGATTTAACGTAAATCCATGGATTGTTTAGCTCCCTTTTCATGTCTGCTTATAAATGATTTTTTTTTACATGAAGCTTGCCAACTAATGCAGTTTGTTTGCATTTTATTTTATTTTTTAGTCAATTACTCTAGTTTATCAAATTTTCTTTTGCTTCGTGTTTTCATGAGCATGGTCATTAGCTTATTTGGCATGTCTATTCTATGATTTTGGTCGAGTCCACCTTCTTTACTGTCTAAAGATTTCTATGAGTTCCATGCCCATCGTTAATCAGTTCCAAATAGATTGCGAGAATATGTAAGCCTTAGTGTATAGTGGTTTGTACATCCCACCCTTTCCCTTGTTTTTTTTTAGCTTTCTATCGTGGTCAGCTTTGTCTAAATTAATTACTTTATTTTATTATGAGTTTCCTGTCGTGCTTACATATGGATTATCATGTTTTGTCTAGTATAATTCATGAGATAATATACATAGCTGACTTTAGTTTTATAAGATTTTTTGCTAAATTTTGTTTTTTTGTCTGATCTTTTCCCTTGTTTGTCTTTACTGTGAAGTTGCTGTATAGATGCACTATATTTAATACAATGTGTTTGTTTGTTAATCAAGGTGTAGTGACTCCTTTTATTTGTAAACTATATGTTGCCAACTGTTCGCTACTTTATTTAATCTTAATTGATTGATTTTGCTTGCTCAAAACGTGTTTAGTTGGCTTCCTTTGGATACATTATTGTTTTTCCCTAAATTGGTAAATCTTGTTATCATTCGGAGCTACGGTTTTGTAATGTGATATTTTTTAGTTCTT
Organism: Solanum stenotomum; assembly: GCF_019186545.1. NCBI lineage: Eukaryota > Viridiplantae > Streptophyta > Magnoliopsida > Solanales > Solanaceae > Solanum > Solanum stenotomum. Next base: position 30,559,614 of record NC_064293.1, on the reverse strand, counting down.
TTTTTTTCTTTTGTTTCATGTGATACTATCCGAGTCCTCTTGGACTCCTATCTTCTCCCCCATATTTCAGATGGGCCGTAAAGGCCCACATCCACTTATTTCTTTATCGAGTCCAAACAATTGGTGTACAGGTTGAAGGCAACAGATAGAGGTTGAAATTCGAATTTTCAAGCTCCAAAAAGCCTGAAAAAGGGGTTGTATACACTGGTATACTTGATGTATACAGTGACATACAATAAAAAATACAAGTGATAAACCGGTTAAATTCAGAGTTGCAGGTTGAAACACGCAAAAATGCAGGTGTACAGGTTTAAATACAGATATACGTGAACAAATGCAAAGATTCAGGCAACAATTCATTTCGTATACATTGATATACACTCAGTGTATATGGCTTTCTTAAGGTTTTAAAAAAAATAGGCCCAAGAAAATTGTCAGCAGGTCCAACAGCGAAAATGGGCTCAAGAGGTCAAAGGGAAAGCCCAGCGGAAGAATTGGGATTTAAATAGGCCCAAACCCATGATTGAGTATTTTTAGTATTAGGACAGGTTCACAAATTTGGGCCAAAAGCCCAGATTTGATTTTTCTTCTCCCTTATATTTATGTATAACTTACATAAATCCCATAGTGTAAGGACATAAATTACATTATATCCCTACTCTTTTTCAATTTACAAAAATCTCTCAAAATCAATGCTATCCGGAAACATAGCAAACAAGCCGGATACACTAAATCTGATACATTAAAGCAAATTCAGTTACACTTTTAAAGGAAAGAGAATATAAAATTGATTGGGAGTTCCCCAAATTATGCTAATCTAGTTGATTTAAATCTCTCCCAAATCTTAAAAAAGATTCAATCAAATCAAAATTTAAATTTTCTTCTTTCAGTTCTCTTTCAAATCCACCCACCTTCAATTCAAAATTCAAATTTTCTTCTCTCAATTCTATTCCAAATCGTCTAGCTTCAAACAATTCAAATTTTCTTCTTTCAATTCTTACCCAAATCGTAATATATTAAAAAAGTCGAAAACAATAGCTGATACGTGATGAATACATTCAAGAATCTGGAAAAACAAGGTGAGTAATGAACGATACATAAGTGTTGGATTTCAAATTTCTTCTCCCAATTCGTCGAAGATCCTTTCAATTTTGATTCAAAATTATCAAAAAAGTTTTTGAGAAGATACATCATAAATATTTTTATTTTGCTGAGATAATGAAGAATATGAAGAAAAAAATAATCTAACATTCAAGAATATGGAAAAAATATGAGCCTCGATTTGTAATGTATAAAATAGATAAGAGTTTTAATTTCATCGTAAAATAGATCTGACAATCGAAGGTATGAAATTACCTATATTGTGTTGTTAATTTGATTTTTTGTTTTTGTTTTCAAGATGACTATACAATCATGATACATTAGTATTTATGTATCTTGTATAAATTGATAAGTACTATACTCCTATTAATTAGATACATTAGTATTTGTTTGTGATTGATTCATAGAAATAAGTATTTTATGGAATGTATCACTAATTTCTTTAATGTTAACTGGTTGTTGCATCATCTGAGTATCTTTATTCAGTCTATGGTTCTGGAAGAAGATACATTGTTTGCCTTGAGAGATAAATATGCAATTGTAGAAGAATTCAAGTTGTTAAGATACAGTCTTTATATAATGTATTATTTTATAGTTTATATTAATGTATCTGATACAATAAGATTGTGAAAGAAGATCTATGTAAGCTAAAATAAAGTGTATCTATAAATGTATCATTTTGTAGTTGATAATCATGTATTTGATACAATAATAATATCAATTTTTACGTATTTATGTATCAAGATACTTAATTTGATACACAATGCTTTATCAAAATTAACTAGATACGTTGAAAATTAAGTATCATATGCATAGAACAAAAAAAAGATTGTAGTAGTGTATTGAATCAGTAATAACACTAATAAAGATTAATTTAAGATCCAAGATTAAATTATGTATCAGCATTTTCAAGAAAACAAAAAAATGAAAAATCAAAAGATGAACAGAGAGGAGATACCTAAATTGAAGTTGAAATAGTTTTGACAGTTGAGAAATTGATTTTGAATATTAAACGTGAATGAGAAATTAATTGCTAAGATTGTGTGACTAAAAATAGGAAGTAATTTGTGAAGTGAAATAAGGAAGGGATAACATTATTTTTGGGAGTTAGGATTTACAAGGAATTTTGGAGGATTCCTAGCTGCCCGTGCCTTAAAGGCTAACAATAAAAAATTATTGAATGGTCACTTTCCATTACTAATTTCCTCAGAAATGCACTATTTGGAAATCTTGCAAATGAGCAACTCTTTAACGAGCTATAGTCAAGGTTTAAAACGTACTCATGGGTATTGAGCTTTGGTTTGTCGTAGATTTTGAAGTTTGAAACTAAAAAAATTGAATTTTTAAAATTGTGATTTTTAAAACTTGAAATTTTATAAGTGAAATTGGAACTTTTTCTTTTTAGGATAGATTTTTAAAATCTGATACAAAATCTATTATCAAACGCTCACTTAATTAAAAAATTTTGATGTAAAAAACCTACAATTATATAATAAAAGATGTCCCCCGGTAACGTGGAACAAGAAAGAAAATATCTGTAATGAATTATACTATTAAATTAATTAATCGGAAAGAGAAAAGATTTGAAATTCAAAAATAGATTAATGAAAGTAACTGTGGAGAGATTTGTGGAGTGAAAAAAGGAAGGAAAATCATGGGTAGGAGATTTCAAATCAATGTATCCAGAAAAATGAATGATGGGAGCAAAAAAAGGGATTTTTTATATTTTCTTAAATGGTAGGGAAAATTAGAAAATATAATAATAAATGATGTGTAGTTAGGTAATTTTTCCTATATTTATCTATATTTGAGTCGACTAACTGTTTTGTGTTTGGTTATTATTTAATTAAATTTCCCGGGAGAAATCATTTCTTCTTTTCTTATACTTAGTTTAAATATATTTATATTTTTTACATACCACTTAGTTTTACTTATACTTTTTAAATTTGACTTGCACTTTATAAGTTATTTCCCTTTAGAATGACCCCCTTCTATTTATTTCCCCTTAAATCATTAATTAAAATAATAATAATAAAAAGTAATAAATAAACAATAAATAAAAAAATTTCTTGTTTATTTAGGTAATATTTCCTAAAATCAGTCAGAGTCATTTTAGTCAAATCGCCAGTCACCCGCAAGTTAGCGGGCATTTCAAGGGCCTAACACCTTCTCGGAATGTACATTGAACTTGAACCCTTTTCAATTGATTTTATTTGTTTAAATCTTTTGAAACCTTAAGTTTTTTCTTGATTTTTACTAAAAAATTAAGTGGCGACTCTATCCTTTTGGAAATTCGGTTTCTCTTAAATCATAAGTTTAATCGATTTTTTCGAAACTCAGTCATTTTTCTTTTATTTATATTTTTCGAGTAAAACAGGGCCTTCAGTAGCGTACTTCTCGAATTGTTAGATGATGTTGACCTCCTTGAGATGTTGTTGATCTCCGGGAAGGTCAGAAAGTGCTTCGTTGTTTCAAGTCGATCTCGGGGAAGAACTCTGTTGATCACTCCTTCGAAGAGCTGTGTAGTTGATGTAGCTTTCTCCAATTGCAGAATGCTTGTTGAAGAGTTTTTTTTATCCCCATTGAATGTCATGTCTATCCTCTATTTATAGTTGTAAGGAGTGGATAACGTTGCTTGTGATTGGCCAAAGGATGTCATTTTGACACTTGGTGCATTGTGATTCGTTCTTGCATTTGACTGTGACTACCACCTCATTTGGACATGTGGCGTCACCTTGTTGGTCTTCGATGCCTAGTCACTGTGACACGTGGGATGAGTTTGGGCTTCAAGGTGAAATGGACCTTGGACTTGAATTTAATAAAAATGGACTTATGTATTTGTAAAGCCCAAATTAATCATTCAACCCAAATAAACATAGATTTAATTCAAATTTCGTATGAATTTAACCCAATACAATTTATGTATCTACACTAATACCATGAATTTCTAGGTACTAGCAATATAATGATTTTAATGCATGCAAAAACTCAATCAAAGACTCAATTACTCCTCAAAACCTTTTTTACATTTTTTCCACCATGAAAATGGAGGGAGGGTATCTTTATAAATATTTTTTTTTATGCAATACATGCTATTTTTGATGCATCAAACCAAACAATAGATAAAAATAATTTATGTGTAATCAACGAAAGCATAACTAATACATGCATTACTAATGTTTTTTATTTATTTATTTAAAGCCTGTTTGAATTAAATTAAAAAATTATTTTTAAGTTAAAAATAAAAAGTCAAATTGAAATTACCTTTAAGTCAAAAAACTAAAAGTAGGCAGAGACCTACTTTTGGTTTTTAATTTTTTAAAGTCATTTTAAGCTTATTTTAAGTTATTTTAACTTTGTTAAACACTTCCTAGCTTATTTTAAGTCATTTTTGACTTATTTAAATATATTTTTATATTTGTTTAACACTTCTAGAAGTTAAAAACTGACTTAAAAGTGAGTTTGACCAACTTTTAATTCTATCCAACACCCTTTTTAGTTAGATGATCAACTAATATGGAACAACTATTTTTAGTATAGTGATCACTAATAAAGGATAAAGATGGAAAATATTGTTTAAATTATGTCTTTAAATGAATTCATTAATAAGTGTATATTGCCTCACAAATTCAATTAATACGAAATAGCAAAAGTACAAATTCTAAGAAATTCAATTATCGAATCATCCCTCAACCACATCATTTCCATCAAAAAATTTCACTAATAAAGGATAAAGATGAAAAGTATAGTTTAAATTATATCTTTAAATGTATTCAGGGGAGGACCCACAGTGATTCAAGTGGGTTCAATTGAACCCACTACATCAATTTTTTTGGATTATACATATATAAATTATTTATAAAATTATGTATATAAATAAAATGAACCCACTCTTTACAAAATCAATGGCGTGGATCTGTAGTGAAAGGGTTCAATTCCACCATGCGAATCCAAGTTTGATTCCCACTCAAGGCGTAATTTTTGGTTCTTTTTTGCGTTTTTTTTTATTTGTATTTTTCAAATACTTTTTCTTTTTAAAATTAACTAATAAATGTAGACTATTATAGTTATACGCTTCTAGTTCATGTGAAATAACAATAGTAATATTCTAAATTTATTGGTTAAGTTTTCTTCTTATGTTTGTATTTGAGAATTATTTAAAATTGTTAATAATTTAGACAATATGTTTATAGCTTTTAAATATTCTCTCTGATCTGTCTTATTTTATCATTTTGCTTTTTACGCGCATATTGTGAAATCATAAAGAAGAAAAAATAATTTCACTAATTCATTTCTTAAAAACTTCTTGCGAGTTTTACAAATAAATGTGAACACTTTCAAAAAGAATTAATTATAAGGGAAATATATGAAAATTTTGATTAATGCTTTGTTAATTTAGTAAGGTCGACAACTAATACGAGACATCTATTCTTAATTTAGTAAGGTCGACAACTAATACGAGACATCTATTTTTAGTAAGATGATCAACTATTATGAAACGAGGGAGTAATACCTAGTTTAATTTGTGTATAACTTACATAAATTTCATAGTGTACACAACCTAATTTACTTCTATCCCTATTATTTTTCTAACTACACAAATCCCATGTTTTTTAGATATTTCCGATACATAATTAAGGATCCGGATACATTATGTATCAATCTGTTGCACTTATTAAGGGGCACGGGGGAGGGGGGGGGGGGGGCCGAAAAATCAAATTAAAATCTCATAGTATCCATCTGTTGCACTAATTAAGGGGAAAAAAAAATTGAAAATCAAATTAAGATCTCATAAATTGCTCTATTCCATTTCAAATTATTCTCAATAATTTAATCATATAGTACAAATCAAAAAATTCAAAAATTAATTTTCTTCTTATTATTCATCGTTCTCTTTGTTTCATCCATTAGTCAAAAATTTCATACGGTACATAATGAATATTTCGATCTTCTTACGTTTCTTCTTACTTTCAATCGTATAGAGATAAATCCTAACAAAACGAAGAAATTCAAATTTTTGAATTGCTTCCCCCCCTCCGAAAAACCTTTCAGATTTGATTCAAAAACTTTTGTCGAAATTTGGGTAAGCAGGGTGAGTTATGAAGGATACAAAAGTGATGGAATTGTTGTTGGAGAAACGATTTCTTTTGCGAATCTTTAAGTTCATACAAGATCCTTTCAATTTTGATTCAATATTGTTGAAAAATTTGATATTCAAAATTCTTCTCCCAGTTCATTGAAGATCCTTTCAATTTTGATTCAAAATTTTTGAAAATTTTGAGTTTCAAAATTATTCACCTAGTTCATCGAAGATTCTTTCAATTTTGATTCAAAATTATCAAAAAATTTGAGAAGATACATCATGAAGATCCTTTCAACTTAAATTGCCGAGTGTTGTATTTCTACTAGATACATTAAATAAGAAAGTGTTGCTCTTAAGATTTTAGGTTTGAGATCGATACATTATTATTTGGTAATTGTTATGTATCGGATACATGAATTTACGTATCATGCCAAAAAAATAGTGCATGATACATTATTATATATGTATCTTATTTTGTTTGAGCAATACTATATTTTATTTTTTAACAAAAATATTATACATGTAATTGTTTCAAATAGCATGTTTTTTTGTGTGTGATACACAACACAAAGTTTATGTATCAAGTACATTTATATTGAACATGATAAACACTAATCAAAGATTCAACAACATTAGAGTTATGTATCAATACCTTAAATATGAACATGATAGATACCTTAAATATGAACATGATACATTGAATAAAACAAATGCTATTATAGCAGTGATGTATCGAGTCAGTGATAACACTAATAAAGACTAATTTAAGAATCAAAATAAGCTAGATACATTGAAAGTAAGCCCAAAAAACTGAAAGATCGAACCAACGGAATGAAGTGTATCAAGACCGCCATTAGAAATTCCAGAAACCATTCCAAATACACTCCAAAATGAACTCTGTGCATTTGCATGATTTTGCCACCTCTATTTCATAAAGAGATCGGGAGTAAAAGATTCAGTAATTTTTTTAAAAAAAAATAAAAGAAATTGAAAATTGAAGTGATTGAAAGAAATCTACCTCTTGAATAACTTGAAATCATTATTTGGAATGAGAAAAGATTTGAAATTCAAAAATAGATTAATGAAAGTAACTGTGGAGAGATTTGTGGAGTGAAAAAAGGAAGAAAAATCATGGGTTGGTGATTTCAAATTAATGTATCCAAAAAAAGGAATGATGGGAGTAAAAAAAAGGAGATTTTTGATATTTTTTGAAATAGCAGGGAAAATAAGAAAATATGATAATAAATTGTGTATTTATTTTCCTTTTTACTTGGAGGCTCTTTGGATTGGTTCAAAAGTTGGTCAAACCTATTTTTAAGTCAGTTTTTGACTTCTGGAGTGTTTGACAAATATAAAAAATAACTTAAAATAAGTCAAAAATGACTTAAAATTATTAGTTGAGAAGTGTTTGGCAAGGTCAAGAATGACTTAAAATAAGTTTTAAATGACTTAAAATAAGACAAAAACCAAAAGTAGGTCTCCCCCTAATTTTTATTTTTTGATTTAAAAGTTATTTCAGTTTGATTTTTTATTTTTAACTTAAAAGCTATTTTTTTAAGCCAATTCAAACGGGCGCTTAGTATACACGGAAGTTGGGTTAGTGCCTTTTTATTTATTTATTATTTTACTAATTTTTATTTATTTATATATGATATTCAAAATTGTTATAGTTTTAGTCGTATATGTAAGAGAAATAAGTAGCTTGTTAAATTAAAAAATATATGAAAAATTTTCTAGTAAGTATATAAAAAATTAATAGAGTATATTTTTTGTTAGGAATAGCACTTCAAAATAACTTGTTAAGAATATAATGAAAATAATAATAATTATTAGCCATAGTTATTTGTAGCTTGAACCAACTTCAACGAAATCCTAGATCCACTACTAAATATATTCATTAATAACTGCTCATTATCTCACAAATTCAATTAATATGAAATAGCAAAAGTGCAAATTCTAACAAATTCAATTATTGAATCGTCCCACAACCACATCATTTCCATCAAAAGATTCCTTATGAGAAGCAAGTCATTTCTGATTTGCTTTAAAATTTGAAATACATAATATTCAAAATTGATTGACTAGACCAATTAAAGATTGTTGCTAAATTGAGTTTTTTTCTGCGATACTTATATTAGAATCCGATTAAATTTAAATTTGTGTCAAAAAGTTTCACATTAGAGGTAAAACAATCTCTAACAAAGACAACTTCGTATTCAAGAATTAATTTTAAATAAACTATTGATATTAATTAAATATTAAAGATTAAAGATTAAAGTAATAAAATTTTAATTTTTTCTTACCCCACTCCACCACCTCCTACCCATATCCCCCTCCTCCCCTCTCCCCCCAAAAAAAAGGGTTATCCATTCATTCCTTGAAGGTATTGTATTATTTTATTTTTTAAAAAAAAATTCTACCTCACCCTATTTAAACATCCACTCCTAGTTTTTTTTTGGTTGAATAGTTATATTTGGAAATATGAATTGACAGAAGATGCCCTTTTTCAGGATGCTTATATTTCTATCCGTCGAGGATACATTACATACGAGATCTTCCATACAGATTAGCGTACACAGTCTTTGTGCGGTACACCAGAATCATGCTTAGAACAGCTGCAATAATGCAGATTCCTGACATTATCAAGGAAGTCAAGAAGAAGCAAATGGTACCTTCACACTTTAGAGGTTCATCCATGTTCAAAAATCTTGTCAAAACTGATGCCATCAAGCGTCTTTCACGGGGTTGTTGAGCTTGCTTTTCAGCTTCCATGTCATATATACTACTAGCAATAAGACCTGAGAATACTAATGAACCAACTGGTGTGGAAATAGTGAGGAAATTGTACACACACCCAAAATTCTTTAACCCAAACAATTCTGAAGCAGCAGCTGGCACAACCGCCCAATGAGTTCCATGACCAAGTCCAACCAAAAGAGTACCAATATACATAGCTCCAGGCCAACCCATAGCAAAGAAGAAATGACCAAAGGCCATCACGACTTGAGCAATAGCCAACGCTGCATGCCTTGGATATGCATTATCCCTGTTTGACAAGGTCATATGAGAAACTAATGAGATTTAATTTGAATATTCATGTAAAGATAAGTTCATACCTGACGATTATCTCAGAAAAGTATCCACTTCCAATACGTCCAAGGAAATTCCATATGCTAATCATGGAAACAAATACATGTGTGTTATCGTATCCAAAAGATTGGCTCATCTGTCCCAAGTTATCAATGACAGTCAAACTAGATCCAGAACCAAAAAGCAATGAGAAAAACATAAGCCAGAAATCTGCTTTTATTAAAGCCTGGACTAAAGTAAAGTCCTCTCCCATACAAGGACCTCGTCTTCTATTGATCCTCACAGCTCCTTCTGCTAGTCTCACTTTTAATTGCGCGATTCTTTTTTGCTTTTCTAAAGCAGGAAGCAAGTCTACTCCCTTCGGCTTCTCCTCTTCAGCCTCACTAAATATAATTTCTTGACCATCGCCGTGTTCTGATCTGCCAGGACCTTGATCACCTGACTGAGATAGAAGTGCCTCTTCTTCTTGTACTACTCTTGGCTCTTGAGTGAAACTCAAATAGATAGGGATCACAATAGGGATTATCAAGATAACAAATAGAATAGCTGTGAAGATTATAATAACATTTTGGCTAACATCAATAAAGTCTTCAACAAGCATAACTCCCATTAAGTAAGAAGCTAAAAGGAGGCATATACTGTAAACAAATGAAAAACTTAAACCATCAGAAGGCCTAACTTGTCTATGGCCTCCAACAGGCCTGATTATAAACATGAGAGCTATAATCACCATTGCTGGTGCAACGGCAATCATAAATATAAGTGAAGCGTGATCCGGGGAATGGATTACTGCATATATCTGAGTTAAAATAGCACCACCTAAGCCAGCAAATCCCTTAAGAATCCCAACCACAGGACCACGACTTTTCGGGAAATTTCCCACACAAGAGACTAAAGTTGCTGTGTTGAAGTAGGTTTCGCCATTTGTTCCTACAAATATAAGAATGCACATCTGCAGAAAAATAGTTAAACTTAAGTCAGCTGTTAGGGCAAAAACAAAATGTGTGACAATTTTGCACTCTAGTAGACACTAATACGTTATGCCCAATTTATGTCATGGATAAAACATAATTCATTATGATGGTCAGCAAAATAGGGATTGAGGAGTGAGGTCAATGGGTTTTTCTTGTAGGAAAAGGTTTGGAATTTACTAGTCTTTTTCTTGTAGGAAAAGATTTAGGACTCTATAAATATTTATAAATAGATGCTTGTTCCTTTTGATTTAGGCAAAATGGTCTGGTGAACCCTTATACTTGTATCAATTTGTATTCTAAACCCTTCTACTTACACCTTTGTCATTTGGATCCTTAAACTCAATTAAAATGGGACTTTTAAGCCCCTTCAATCATGTGTGTAGCTCACTCTCCTTTATATAATTGACATGTCATATCCACGTCAGATATATTAATGCCACATCATAATTATTTCATAACTATTTTTTAAAATTATTAACCAAAATTATTTAATAAAATGTAAAATAATAACATTTTAATTTATTATTGGCATTTCTAATTCTCCCTATTTCACGACCAAACATTGCCGGCATCGTCGCCATTTTTGCCGGCAAAATCACATATACTTTCTCCCTCACCCATCTTAATCTCCGCCGCACACCATCACTATTTTTCTTTCCTCCTCCAACCTCCACAGTAACAACAACCTAAACCACCGCAAAACCAGATCTGGCCACCGCACAACCAGATCTGGCCAAACTTTTCGTAATCCTCACACCCCAAATTGCTTACAAATACAATTTCACACCAACCTATGCCGTGAAACTCGTCGAAATCTACCCATTATAGTTTCTCCTCTTCCCATTGTTTCATGGCCCAAACCATCGACGTCGTTGCCATTGTTGTCGGCGAAACCACTCATATTCCTTCCTTTACCTGCCTTCATCTCCGCCACACGTCACGACCATTTTCCTTTCCTTCTCCAACCTCACAAAACCAACAACCTAAGCCAACACACCAGATCTAGCCGAAAAATAGATTTTGGAAAAAAAGAAAAAAAGGGTTGGGCAAGGGATGAATATGGCTGAAAATGAGGTGTAATGGGTGAAGAAGCAGGAGTTTTTTTATTAATGGTTTTAAATTTTTTTTTATTTATAATTTTAAATATTTTTTAAGTAAAAAATGCTCCTCACTCGCCTTAATAGGCGTGTAGTTACACATTTTTGCCAACTCAGACATCTTACTGCCACATAAGCCTGGTCAACGGTCAGAGGGGTTTGTTAAATTGTGTTTTATTGAGTTTAAGGGTCCAGATGACAAAGGTGTAAGTAGAAGGGTTCATAATACAAACTGATACAACTATAAGGGTCCACCAGACCATTTCGCCTTTAATTTAATTAGCATTCTTAATGTAGTCCTAGGGACTTTGAGATTTATGGTTAAGGGGGGGGGGNGGGGGGAATCTGTGGGATACAAGTGATAGTTATCACTTGTGTAAACCTCCTTGTACTCTCATATTTATATAGTGGATTGCTCATTTTTTTTATAGATGTGGATCGATTGACTGAACCACGTTAATTCTTTGTGTTTTATGATATGTTTCTCGTTTGTCTTCTTACTCATGGTCTTTCGAGGTTTGCTTTTATAGCTTCCGCATGAAACCAGAGGTGGACACCTTATTAAGTGGGGGAGCACGTGCACCTTTTAACTTCGGAAAAAATCATGTGTGTATTTATATACCTATCTTGAGAAACTGACAAAAACTAGGATATAATTAACAGTGCACTCTTTCGAAACATATGAGTGTTCTTGTGCTGGTGGTATAAGGCATAGGAACTACCCTTTAACTTGTGCTGCTCGTTCGAATCTAACTAAAGTGCTAATTCATTATGTTTATTTTTTAAGTTTTGCTTAGAGATCATATTTGATGCATCCGAAGTCTTCAAATCCTAGATTCGCCTCGGCATAAAACCTAACTATTTTCAATCCTAACATGACCAGCCATCTGAGAGAAGCAGAATGACAATTGATTATATCAATATCCAAGTGCAAACTTTGGTACTATGCCTCAACTCTAAGCGAGCAGAGTTATTGTCGATACGAGTTCTTTGTAACACTTGAGCTCATTTCAAACTACTAAATATTATACCAACTAAAAACAAAGGGATAAGGGTTTGAAAAATACCCCAACTTTGATCGAATTTGCTGTTGCGATACTAAACTTTCATGAGGACTTATTACCTCTCTAGACTATTTAAAAAATACGATATTAAATAGTCTAGGGAGGTAATAGGTCCTCATGAAAGTTTAGTATCGCAACAGTAAATTCGACCAAAGTTGAGATATTTTTCAGACCCTTATCCCAAAAATAAAACATAAGAAGTTTTCTATGTATATATTTTCCTAAAATGAGGAGATACGGATGCAATTTAAATAGCACTTACATGCAAGGTATCAACTTGGACACGATCACTTAATCTCACATTAAATGGCACAAATGCTTGTCTAACATTTACTGTTACGATTTACGGGCAACTTCGTTTTTACACTAAATACTTCCTCAAAATAGAAATGTCAGACCTCGAAAAAAAGAAAAACACAATTATTGAATGCAGAAAAAGAAAAAAAAAAGTGGATTCAAAATTTGAAATTTATAGATTTTTATAATAACCTCATATTTATTTGGATTTACAGTTAAATATTTAGAAAATATTAGTCAATTTTTTAATATACAAGTATTAGCAAAAAGTTATTAGTTTTGTTAACCCGTAGCTAAAACTTTGAATCTGCCCTGGACAGAAACATGTTCTTCGACTTTGAGACCATTTGAGAGGCGGAGCTAGATGGAGTTCATGGGTTCAGACGAACCCATTAACTCTATATTTGTATTAGAAAATTAAATAAATATATATATATTAACATTTGAACCCCCATGTTGAGATGTCAAGAGTTCCACACCAAACTTTTTGAAAATTAGTTTTTGTGTTTGACAAAGCAAAAAAAAGAATGATTTCGTGACAATTCTATTATTTTAATGCATATCATACAAGATAAAACGAAATTGACTTCAATTATAAAAAAAATGGAAACTTTTCAACGTCCAACGATAGCAAAAAGATACAAATGAAATGAGTGGACAGCAAGAGCCTCGTTTCAAAGGAAAACTCATAATAAAGACAGAGGTGCGTTCAGTACAGAGGAAAATATTTTCTATCAAAAAAAATTCTAGGAAAATATTTTTTGAAATCTTTGAATTCGGTAGATAAGCAAAAAAAAGAAAAAAAATTCGAGATGATAAATACGTTTCTTACTTAATTTTTTGTATTCAGTATTTTAAGTCAAAGAAGTGCACAATTGAGATGAAGATGAGATGTGTTATAAGTTAGAGAAGAACACAGTCAATTGAATCACTTGTAAAACTTATTTTCAGGCTTCAATTAAGAAAAATCATTTTTTATATTTTGAGTTTTGTAAAAAAATATTTTAAATTTTTTTGATAGTTAAAAAACATTTTTCGATCAAAAACTTATTGAAGAAGGGTAGTCTACTCACAGCCCATAATGGCAAAGGTGCAGTTCTTCGAGTAACAACAAGCCAAATCCAACCATATCCAATAAAATTCTGGATAGCACCAACAAGAAGTGCAGCCCATAAGGGAAAAATTTCACACAAAGTAGCAGCTAAAAATCCAAGACTATAACCCAAATCTTTTGCCACAATCAATCGAGCAATCTGTTTCTGATTGTAATTCAGAGAGATTTTAATTACTGGAGAAATACTGCCGAATAGGTATACAATCCCCGCACAAATTTGAATCCACATTGCAGCAACGAACACGAGCCATCTGTTATTCAAAAAATAGCCAAATCTTTCTTTCAGACAAATCGTCATAGAATCTGATCGAGCCAATTTAGAGCTTCAATATTTGTTTATGAATGAATGAAGTGGGGTGGGGTGGGGTGTGGGATACTATATAGTATTACTAGTATATATGCCTGATTTAAAATGTAATAAGAATACTTAGTAATATATAATAATAATAATAATAATAATAATAATAATAATAAGATATTATAATTAATATAATGAATACACAGTGAACTTGACCGTAATTTAAAACAAATGTTGTTTTGTTTTGGAAAATTGTATTTTAAATTGATAGAGTAATAGAGAGAAATTAGAACTCTTTTAAATAGTAACCCACTATTTTGCGGTTTCTGTAAAAGAAATACACAATCTAAATTTTTAATATCAATTATTTTTAATTTATATTTCTACTTTTTCTAAAACTAATACACGTGTATGTATTAAAACTGTTTCATATTTGTTTTAGAAACAATCTTTAATTTTAATTTTTTTTAAATTGCTTTAAATTTTTGTTTTGTTTTTTGAATTATAAATTATTTTAAATCTTTCAATTTCACGTAAAAAAAATACATAATTTGATGATAAAGTTGAAAAGTTGAAGTTCGTTGGAATTCAAAATGTATTTAAATTTGAAAACCTCCTAAAATTATGATAAAATTGGGAACTGTAACCACTTTCAAAACCACAAGCTTTTATCTTCCTATTTTTTATTTTATAAAATCATTTAAATATAAAAGTTTTGTATTTAAACTCAAATCAAAATACAGATAAATTATATATATATATATATATATATATATATATATTACTAATATTATTATATAAACTATTATTATTATATATAGATAATTTTTTTTGTTAATAAGCTTTTAGTTATATATATTTAATTGATTTTTTAAAACTCATAATTCTAAGAATCCAACTTGTCTGTTAACATCTAACGTTTTTTTTTCCATTTAAATAAAAAAAACAAATATATTCTAATTTATCTTCTAAAACAGTTACTTTTTTCCCTTTAAAAATTAAATTAACTATATTTAATTAATTTATAATTTAAAAATTAAAAATTAGAGATTTTTTGTGGTGCTGACATGACACTTTTTCCTCTCTATATAGATAGATTATATTTTTTTGTATTCTCTCCGTTTAAAAAAGAATGACCTACTTTGATTTAAAATGAAATTTAAAAATTATTTTTTTTTAATCTTGTGGTTCTAAATTAAAGTTATGTCAAATGTATCAAAATGTCATATAATCTTGTGGCCTTAAACATGTCACGTGGAAAGTTGAAGTTAAAGTGTTGCCAAAAAAAAGAAATGAGTCATTCTTTTTGAAACAGACTAAAAAAGAAACAACATCATTCATTTTGAAACAGAGGGAGTAATAACTTTACCATACCCTACTTTTTCTGAAGGTTTATCACTCAAATTATAGATGTGTGACATTAGGTAATGATAAAGAACAATCCAATCTATTCAAACATGATATTCATTAAAATAATACAGTATAATATAATACAATATAATACAATAAATTATAAAACAATACATAACCACTTTATATTATTATAACAAAAAATTATATATTTCAAATGTATTCTTAACCTTGTGTACAATCCAGCTTGAAATATACGTCAACTCAAGTTAATTTTGAGTGGAAGAAAAAGATGGAATACAAAGCATTAGTAGATGTTTATCCATTATCATCCATTCCTTTGTCGATAGAGATGGAGCACCTGTTTTTTTTTTTACATAATAAAAGCTATAAACTACAAAAAGCAAAAAAAAAGATTGGTGTACTATCAAGTGGAGCCGCCTGTCTATCTCTAGTAATCTGGCCGTAGTGGTGGAATTATAAATTTTATTAAGAATGTTCAAAAATAATGATGTATGACTGTTAAAATAATAATAAAAAATATTGTGATATTTGGGGTTCAAATCCGAACACACCCATTATCACTACGACAAAGGCATAACTTTTGTTATGGGTGTCTAACTAAAAATACATATAATTTAAATGTAGAATTTGACATATATATACAACGTAATTTTTCGACGTTGGACACCCTTCGGGTGGCTGTGGCTATGCCACTGTCTGGCCAGTCTTCCTGTCCAGACCTATTTTTGATTTTTAACTTTTTAAAGTCATTTTAAGTCATTTTTGACTTATTAAAAATTATTTTTATATTTGTCAAACACTTTCATTTGTCAAAAACGGACTTAAAAGTAAGTTTGTTCAATTTTTAAGTCAATTCAAACACTCTTTTTGTAAGATCAACTAATATGAAACAACTATTTTTAGTACAATAATTAACTAATATATAACAGTGATGGAAAGTATAGTTTTAATTATATCTTTAAATGTATTTATTAATAAGTGTATATTGCCTCACAAAATGAATTAATATGAAATAGCAAAAGTACAGATTCTAACAAATTCAATTATTGGATCGTCCCTCAACCACATCATTTCCATCAAAAGATTCCTTATGAGAAACAAGTTATTTATATATGATATTCTTTAAAGTTTGAAATGCATAGTATTTGAAATTGATTGACTTGACCCCTTAAAGATTGTTGCTAAATTGAATTTCTTTTTCTCTTGATATTTATTTTGGTATCCGATTAAATTTGAATCTATGTCAAAAAATTTCATATTAGAGGTAAAACATTTTTACTATTAAAAAACTGCTAAAAAATGATGGACAGAAAAGCGACGGACGGCATCGCTCCAACAAACGACGTCATTTACCACACTGTCCGTAACTTTTTAATAAAAATAATTATTTTTAAAATTATTTTACAAAAAGCGACGGATGACATCTCTTAGTTTGTCGCTTTTTTCCACGAACTTTTGT
This sequence comes from Solanum stenotomum, assembly GCF_019186545.1. Classification (NCBI taxonomy): domain Eukaryota; kingdom Viridiplantae; phylum Streptophyta; class Magnoliopsida; order Solanales; family Solanaceae; genus Solanum; species Solanum stenotomum. The sequence continues at coordinate 30,542,663 of NC_064293.1, read as the reverse complement.
GCCAAATATATATATATATATACATATATATATATATATAATTAATAATTATTTATTTAATATAGATATAGACATTGTCCGTCGCTTTTAATTAAAAATAATTATATATAAATTAAACAATAGCCACGCCGTTTGTCGCTTTTAATTTATTTTACTTTATTAATTATTTTTTTATGAAAGCGACGAACATCATCTTTTTGTCCGTCGCTTCTTGGTCAAAGTATATGGTCAAATATTTTAAATAAATGACGGACAGTGTCTCTTTGTCCCTCGCTTTTGGTGAAAATGTTGGTCAACAATTTTAAAAAAAGTGACGGACATAGAGACGTTGTCCGTCGCTTTTCATTAAATATCTAATACATACAGTCGCGATTTACCCCATTTCCCATTTCTCCACTACTCACCGCCGCCGTCCCTCCGTTCGACTCACCAGGAGCTGCCGCCGTCGCCGTCCCTCTGGAGCTGTCGCCGCCTCCTTCCCCTCTCTCTTCATTCTCTCCTTCTCCTTTAAGGTTAGGGTTTAATTTATTTTTAAAAAAATCAATTTTGTTATTAGTTTAATTGTAATTAGTTTATTTGATTTTATTAGTTATTTAATTGTAATTAGTTTATTGATTTTGTTGTGTGTTGATTGTTAGTTTGAATAAGGGATTATTAGTTAGTGAGTGAATTGAAATTTTTTAATGTTAGGGTTAGTTTGAATTAGGGTATCCTAGCTAGGATTTGTTTGAATTTGGGTATTTCTTGAGTTAATAAGTTTGATTTTGAGATTTTATGACTAGTTTGAATTAGGGCATTTAAGGAGTTGTTTGAATTTGGATATTATTTGAGTTAGTTTGATTTTCGGATTTTAGGACTTGCTATTTTGAATTGGGATTTTAGGGCTAGTTTGAATGAAGGTATTTAAGGACTAGTTTGAATTACGGTATTTAATGACTTGTTTAAATTTGGGATTTTATCACTAGTTTGATTTTGGAATTTTAGGACTAGTTTACATTTGTGATTTTAAGACTAGTTTGAATTTGAAATTTAGGACTAGTCTGAATTATATTTGAGATTTTAGGACTAGTAGTTTGAATTTGGGATTTTAGCACTATAGTTTTGTTTTTTGATTCTAGGAGTACTTTGAATTTGTGATTTTAAGACTAGTTTGAATTTGAAATTTAGGACTAGTTTGAATTATATTTGAGATTTTAGGACTAATAATTTGAATTTGGAATTTTAGGACTAGCCAGCTAATTTGAATTTGGAATTTTAGGGATTTGAATAACAACCTAATTAGAACTTATAATTAATTATAACTTGAATTTACTATAACTCGAACTTAATTAGGAATATGAACTTGAAATATTGTTGACCTTAATCAATTAGAACTTAATTTTTAACTTTATTAGAACTTGGATTTTATTTGAACTTAATTAGAATTTTAAAGTACTTGAAATCTTATTGACCTTAATTAATTTGAACTTAAATTAATTAGCACTTTATTGAACTTAATTAATTTATAATAACTTAAAAATTTAATTAGAAATATAAACTTAATTTTGAACTTAACTAGAACTTGAACTTAATTTGAACTTAATTAATTAATATTCATTAATTAATTAAGTTTTAACTTTGTAGATCTTGCAATGTAGTATTCATATTAACAATATAAATTAGTTTATTGTAGTAAAATTATTATTAAATTTATTAATATAATTGAATATCTATATATTTGTAGATGGATCATCATTTGTCGATGTATAATATGCATTATGAAACTGGTGCTGGTTTGAAACCTGAGTTTATTAACGGTGTTAGAAATTTTATTGAACATACAATGACACTTGATATTTACAAGAATAATGATTGGTTAGGTGTCCTTGTAGTGCATGTAGGTGCTTAAATTTTTTTGAACCACATACAGTCATGGTTCATTTGTACTATAATGAATTTAAGCCTAGATATTTTGTATGGATTGATCATAGAGAAAGAGATGAATTGAATGTTATGTTTATAATTCAATGCTTGTGGATGTATATAGTATGCTTGCACCAAATGGTCAAATTAGGGTTGAACATGATAGAGTTTATGAAATGATCAATGATGTTTTCGAGGTTCAAGATAGGATGAAACCCGAACAATATTTTAATGAAGCTCCTAATGAAGAAGCAAAACACTTCTATGATCAATTAGAAGAGTCTAGTCGTCCACATTCTGCCTTGTCAGTTGCAATTAGATTAATGAATATTAAATCAGATTGGAATGTTCTTAATACGACTATGGACTCAATGATTGATCTTTTGGGTGAACTAGTTAATCTGGAGTTTAACATACCTAAGAACTTCTATCATGTAAAGAGTTTGGTTTCTAAGTTAGGATTGACATATGATAGAATCCATTGTTGTGTTAATGGTTGCATGTTGTTTTACAAGACTGATAGTGAATTAGAAAATTGTAAGTTTTGTGGATATGGTCGTTATAAGAGGACTCCGACTGGAAAGATGGTCCCAGTTAAGGCGTATCTATCTATTATTCCTAGGTTAAAGAAGTTGTATGCATCAATGAGATCTACCCCACATATGAGATGGCATCATGAATATGACAGTTGTCTGAAAGTGCTCATTGGGCTTCAGAGCCATATGCTTAACATATGTAATTCGCCGCTGGGTGTCTTGTCTCATGCATCTGATGGTGAAGCATGGAAGCATTTTGATAATGTATATCCTGATTTTGCTAGTGAACCAAGAAATGTTAGATCGGGGTTGTGTGCAGATGACTTCACCCCATTCTCTAATGTTTCTTCACCTTATTCATGTTGGCCGGTATTCTTACTCTGTATAATCTTCCTCCTATAATGTGCATGATCAGTCCTTACATCTTTCTAAGTTGTGTTATTTTAGGTCCCCGTAATCCAAAAAGAGTGATTGATGTATATCTACAACCATTGATAGATGAGCTCAAACAATTGTGGTTTGAAGGCGTTTTGACTTATGATATATCAACTAAGCAGAATTTCGTTATGCGTACTTCTTTAATGTGGACTATTAATGATTTTCCTGCATACGGGATGCTGTCTAGTTGGATGACAGCTGGAAATCTAGCATGTCCATATTGCATGGAAAATAGTAAGACATTCACTTTAAAGCATGGCAGAAAAAATACACGGTTCGATTGTCATCACCAGTTCTTGCCAATGGACAATGAGTTTAGAAAGATGAAAAATGTATTCAGGATAAATAAGATTGAAAGTGACCCCCACCTTCATTACTCACAGGGAATCAAATTTGGGAGAGAGTTTCTCAATTACCTAAAGTTACAGAAGCTTCACCTTCTAGACTTCTTAGATATGGTGTTGAACATAATTGGACCAAACAAAGCATATTTTGGGAGTTGCCGTATTGAAAGGACAATCTACTACGACATAATCTTAATGTGATGCACATTGAAAAAAAATATTTTGATAATTTATTTAACACAATGATGAATGTTAAGGGAAAGACAAAAAACAATTCAAAAGCTAGACTGGACATAAAAAAATATTGTAGGAGAAGAGAGTTATGGCTGCAGGAATTACAAAATGGTAAAATAGTTAATCCTAAAGCCAATTTTTCATTCACATTGGATGAGAAACATGAAATTTGTGAGTGGATTAAAAATTTGAGTATGTCGGAAGGCTCTGCTTCGAATTTAGGAAAGCGGGCAGATATGAATGAAGGAAAATTGATAGGTATGCTATCGCTTTTAGCCATCTACCTGAAAGGATATGGAAACAATCACAGAGATAAGTTTTTTCTTTAAAGATTTGTGTTTTGGAAAGTTGTTGGAGAGTAGTTTGGACAGGATGGAAGAAAATATTCATGTTATTACTACTAAGTTGGAGAATATCTTTCCTTGTAGTTTCTTTGATGTGATGGAGCATCTTCCAATTCACCTTGTGCAAGAGGCCCGCATCGGAGGTCCAGTTCAAACAAGATGGATGTATCCATTTAAGAGGTAACTATCATTGAAATATTCACTAAGTAAAATAGTTAATCATTAAGTTTTTTTTTTCCTTTTTAAAAATATATAGATATATACATGCAGAAAAATTGGCAGTTCCAAGCAAACAATTAAGCAAAGGGGAAAGATCGAAAGATCAGTTGTTTAAGGTCATATTGGTAGAGAAACTGGTGATTTTTATTCTTTTTACTTTGGGACTAATGTGTCATGTAGGAGAAACAGGTCCAATCGCAATGATGAAGGTGATATTGATCCTTTATTTCCACCGATATCAATTTTTAATCAAAATGATCGAGGATCTAAAAAATGTGGAAAGCGAAGCTTCACTAGTATGAAAATGCAATTAACTGCGACACATATTTTGCTTAATTGTTCAGAGATTCAACCATATCTTAAGTAAGTGTTAAAAATATATTATCAAATTACATAAATAAGTGTTAATTAACTAACGAAATATTTGAATGTACAACGATCAACTTGTTCGTAAACACATGGGGTAATGAAGCCATCTATACGGAATTTTCCAAATGGCTAACAAAATATGTAAGTGTGCAAGCTTACATTGAATCAATAAGTATTTAATAATATATTCATGTTATACTAAATTATATTATTTTAAACAACAAAATATAGGTTTACGATGAATACTCAAATGTCGAACATTTGTAATTATTGAAAGAAGTTGCACTTGGACCTGAATCTCAAATTCAAACAATGAATAAATATTGTGTCAATGGTTTTACGCTCCAAACTGAAGAAGTTTCTAGGAATAAGAAAACAATAATAACGGTGTCTTCATATAAGGTGATGTTGATGGTACTGGCCAAACTATTGAATATTATGGTGTCATTCATGAGATTATTGAAGGAAGATATTCAGGTTGGACTAAAAAGAAGATCGTATTATTTCGGTGTAAGTGATTTAGCCCATCACACAGAGGCACAAAGTGGACCAACAACATAATATAATTGAAGTTAAGCACACTAGAAAATACAGAAGTTATGATATTTTCATCATTGCACAAAATGCTAAACAAGTGTATTACGCTCCATATCCATTGCGTAGAGACAAAGTGGATTGGTGGATTGTTATAAAGACTAAATCTGTGGGAATAATTGAAATTGACAATGTCTTAAATGTGGCGTACCAAAATGAGGTTGCAATTGTTCAACAACAAATTGATGTTGAATTGAAAACTACACTAGAACATCCTCAACACATATTAGAAGAAGTATATGATGATGAGATAATGATAAATGTTGAGGAAGAAACAAATGAGGATGGGGAAGATGATTCATTTATAACGAAGAATATGACAATGAAAATGGAACAACTGAGGAGAAAGAATGAGAGAGTGATGTAAATGAAACTAGCAAGGAGGAATAAAAGTAGAATGATAGACTATAAGCTAGTATGTAAGTTATTTATTTCCCTAATACTAGTTTTATTTAATTTGTGATTTTTATATATTATCCATGTAAATTTGCATACAGATGTCATCAGGGGTGATCAGCGTGATAGATCTCGCGAGCATCTTGGAGTTAGTCAGCCTAATAAGACTAAAAATAAGAAGTCTAGGAGACCTATAGATTCTAAGGATATTCCAGTATTTCTTTCTTCTGTGCCGGAGCGCATTACTCGTGATACTCATTTATTTGTTGTTTCATTTGGTACGGCGGATCCTCGGCAATATTATCATAATTACCATCGATCAATCGGTGCTTCCTCTTTTTCACAGTCACTGCCTCCACGGCGCTATGAGGACCTACCTTTACAGGCTATTCATCAAGCACGACCCTTATCGATTGGTTGTACTCCATCTCCTACGGGTACATCTCCTCAACCATCNGGATCCTCGGCAATATTATCATAATTACCATCGATCAATCGGTGCTTCCTCTTTTTCACAGTCACTGCCTCCACGGCGCTATGAGGACCTACCTTTACAGGCTATTCGTCAAGCACGACCCTTATCGATTGGTTGTACTCCATCTCCTAAGGGTACATCTCCTCAACTATCTGCCATGAGGATTAGAGATTCTAGTAGTGAGCAGTCAGATGATGTGGCCGGTACACCTCCATTGACTCAGCATTATGTGCATCCTCGTGTATTGGCAGAGTCATGATTGAGCCGGATGGGTCATCGTAAGTTTGTTTTATTATCTATTTGTTACTTTATTTTACTTATTTGAGCATCTTTAATATATTATTCATGAACTAACATGTTTATTATGTGTTTTGCAGGTGGTATCCTGCAAATAATGTTGCCTGGGCTTTAAAAGACTCTATGAGAAGGCTTTTTACACAGCCTTATCACTCCTAGAGTGAAATCCCAAACAATATACGTCAGGCGATGTTTAATGAATTTAAGGTCAATATTTTTTTAGTTAAGTTTATCAATTTTAGTATCCTTTACTCTTTTTAATTATCTAACGCTATTCATTTTTTTCAGACTATGCGTACTTGAAAAACGAGGTTTAATATGGTCATTGGGATCAAATTTGAAAAAAGGGCATCCGCGAGACTGTCTAGCTGGCTAAAGAAAGCCTGGGATACTAATCAGTGTCCGATTTGAATGTTGCCTCATGTGATGGATGAGTTGCGCCAATATTGGAACACAGATAAGTTCAAGGCGATGTCCAAACAAGTCAAAAAGGCAAGAGGCAGTCTTAAGGGTGGCTCATTGAACACCAAAGGTGCAAAGAGTGTTGGAACAATTACAAGAGATATGGTAACTTATAATTCAATCTTTTAAATAAATAATTAGTTGATTAATATCGTTATAATATAAATTTCATTTTTATTTATAGAAAAACAAATGGGCTGCACTCCCCTTGTACCGGAGGTTTTCAAGAAGTCTCATGTGAAGATGAAAGAAAATGAGTAAGATTCGGATGTGTGGGTGGAGGAAAGGGCCGAACGAACATTTGTAAGTTATTTAATATGAATAATATATATTAATAGTGAATATATTTATGATATGTATATATATTGATGTCAATTTTGATATTTAATATGCAAAATGAGTTTAATCAGTACGTCAATGAAAATTTAGATAGTTCAGTCCAAATGACACATGAACTGTCCAATCAAATTTGGACAGAAAAAGTGGTAGAGGGGACACACAAGGCTAGAGTCTATGGTCGAAGCTCTCGAAACGATCTAAGACGACTCCAGTCAGGCTTACAAAGTATTGGATCATCACGTCAAGCCGAGGCACTTTACGATGTTCAGATTATTGCTATGTCGGCTCAAATAGCACAACTTACATCGGCACTGGCAGAGTCTGAGCGGAGAAGAGTAGCTGAACAACAAAGCATGAGTGTGACCGTTCAACAAATCAAAGAACAAGTGTCGAACATCGCTCGTCGACCTACTACATCTTCGGCTCTCGAGGAGACCGACTGTCACGCCCCGAGCCTACACCCTGGGCAGGACTGGCACTCGGAGACCATTGCTGGCCCCAAGCGAACCCTTGACCTAGCTTTCTTAACTCAGGGGAATAACTCAATGTAATGCAAGGTTTTTAAAACAACCTGACTGAAATAAAATCTGGCCAGAAAGGCAACTCGAGTCTCAAAATAGAATATTTACATATATACATAGATGAGAGACTTCAAACTAACTGACTGACTGTCTATGAAGCCTCTGAAATATTGAGATGAATGTTGGGACAAACCCCAAGACATCCTAATAAAACAAAACTTGAGAGAACAAAATAACCGAGTCCTCCGAAATGCAAAGAGGTTCACCACTGACTCTGAAGTACTCAACTGGATCAATGGCGAACCGGATGCTGGCCCTGGGTACCTGTGTCTGCATCATAATAAGATACAGGTCAACTGGCATCAGTACATTGAATGTACAAGTATGCGAGCTGGAAAGCTAAACCACAACTCAAGCTTGAAAATAGTACAAAAGAACTCTTACCTTGGCTCTGTTCAACTCATGAATAACTAAACTCAAAATATAAAGCAATAAGACACATGCAATATATAAAGCTTGTAAAACAGTGTAAACAACTTAGCTTTGTTAAAGATAAAACAATAACAACTCAACTTTACTTATATAAAAGTAATATAACTTTAGTGGGAGATTCTTTAATCGACAATCACTACTATGAGCCCTAGTGGTGATACAACGTTTTACCTCACGTTGCCCGAGGACCATCTTATACCTTGCCGTGATATAGGAAGCTAATGATATAACGTTTTACCTCACGTTGCCCAAGGACCATCCTATACCTTGTCGTGATATAGGAAGCTATTGATACAACGTTTTACCTCACGTTGCAGAAGGACCATCCTATACCTTGCCGTGATATAGGAAGCTAACTTTACCAAATGGATCCACTAGCTTAACTTTCGTGATCATCTAAAAAGTATGACCCGAGAAATCCCATGTTAGCGCATGGTTCTTATGGAGAGTTGAGTTAATATGAACTCGTGTCCTCAATTCGGTGCTCAATACTACTCCCAAAAATACTTTGGCTCATAATTGTTTTAAACACATCTTTCTTTATTTGAGATAACTACTCAAAACTTTGCCCGTAGGCTCACTTGGAATCGATGTTCCTTTTCTTGAAAACTTGCCCAAAGGCTCTTTTGAAATCATAGTTCCTTTCTTACTCACATGTAAAAACATTTAGAAACTTCTTTGGGAATACATAGTTCCCTAATACTTTTGAGAAATGAACTCAACTTTAAACTCTTTACTTGACTTGAAACTCTTAGCTTGACTTAACTTGTAACTTTTGAGCCTTAATAATGAAGTTAAACATTCAATAAAGACTCATGACTTAACTTTAAAACTTGCTTGACTCCCCTCTTGAACTTATAGACTCAACCCTTAACTTCACTTGACTTGGAAACTAACTTTCCTTGAATCAGAATTATGAATTCAAGGTGTTTGATCACATGATATGGATGAGTTCTTGATGTTTAGACATACCTTGGAGTGTTGGAAACAACTTGGGAACATAGGTACAATACCTAGAAACATGCATGAGAAAGTGGTAAAAGAATGGGAAATCTTGGCGCTCTGAGAGGTGCGGAGCGCCAAACCAAATACTTCAGAGATGGCCTGCTGGCGCGACACCCCACCCTTTTTCCCCGAAATTCGACTTTCCTCCTTAGTTTTCTCCAACTCTAAACCTTCTACATCTCAAAGTTTCCATCCCCAAACACTTAAAACCATAAACCTCTCAACATACAATAGATTCAACTCAAAGACACCACCCGAAACACACACCAAACCAACAAGAACTTCAACACAACACAACTACAACTTCAACAATCAGAACCAACAACTTCAACAAACATAATCAATCTTTTTCTCGAAATTAAACGAGCTTGGCGTGTGGGGGAAAGAACCAACCCAACACTATGAACTCACATACCTAAAAGGGAACACCCCCGACGATATCCACGACGATCTTTTGACGAAAACTTGCTTCTTCTTCTCCTTTCTCTCCTTTTCTCTCAAGAACCCTAACTCTTACTCTTTTAAAAAGGGCAAAAACTGATCACAATTAAGTCTTACACCTTAATATATATCCAAAGACAAGGCTAGGGAAAAAACCAAAATACCCTTACAATTTCCGGATGGATTCCCTGCCAACTGCCCAACTTTCAAAGGGCATAACTAGCTCATACGAACTCGGAAATGAGCAAACTCTAAGGCGTTGGAAAGATCATTCCACGAACTTTGCAAACATAACTGGAACAACACCTAGATCATCTTGAGCTAGGAGTTATAACTATTCAAAGTTGGCCAAAAACTCATTATTTTTCATACTTAGCCAAATTTTTCAGATTTGAAATTTTTTTTCACATTCTTCCAAAAATGGCTATTTCCAATTTCAAGCTTTTTCAAAGTTATTTCAAATTGTCGGATGTTACACCGACGACGACAGTGAGTAGGAGGATGATTTTGTAGATCGCACTCCCTAGTTTATGTCTCTTTTGTTAACTTTTTAAATTTGAAACACATTTTGAATGAGTTTATAAGTTTTTGAAATGTGATTTAGATATTTTTGGAGATTGATTTAAGTTTGTTGTTTTATATGTTGTGTGTGATGTTTAGATTATTATTTTTTGATTAGGTTGGTTCAATATGAATCAAATTGATTTATATTTGCAGGTGGGCAGCAGAAATTACAAAAAAAAGTGACGGACATGGTCTTTTAGTCCGTCGCTTTTCTGGGTATTTCAAAAAATCAATTTCAGAAAAGCGACGAACAGTGGTCCTTTAGTCCGTCGCTGTTCTTAAATTTTCAAAATTTAAAATTCCAGATGGAAATAAAATATAAATGAAAATAATAAAAAAAAGTGACAGAGACCGTAACTTTTTAAAAAAAAAAATCAAAAAGTGACGCAGTCCGGCGCTTTTTTGCGACGTTCGTCACTTTTTGAAAAGCGTCGAGCCAAAAAGCGAAAAACATGACTGCGTCGCTTTTCTGTCGATTTTGACCAAAAAAGCGACGCAGTCCGTCGTTTTTCGACTGTTTTTTAGTAGTGTTCCTAAAAAAAGTCACTTCGTATTCAAAATGACTCGAACCCACATAAATGTGAAACTTGATTAATTTGATTGATATTAGGTGATTTCATTGTAAGTTCAATAATTATTATCTTTAATCTATTAGAAAAATAGAAAAACATCAATAAAGAAAGAGATAAGTGTCAAAAATACACTCAAATCATTCCTTGTTTCTTGAGTTTCATACCTAAACTATTGAGAATGTGAATTTTATACCTAAATTATCACTTATTAGTTTGAGAAACAATACACCTCAGTGGTGTGTAATGCACTCTCCCTTTTATTTTTTTTAAAAAAACTTGATACATGACATTTCACATGGATAAAATATTCTACATTGACTAAAATTAAATAATAAACTATTAATATTAATTAAAAATTAAAGATTAAAGTTTTAGTATCCCCCAAAAATGATTTTTAAAAATAAATTTGAATTATTTTTCTTACCCCACTCCACCACCTCCTCCCCCATCCCCTGACAATCCGCCGTCCTTTTAATTATTTATAAAAAATTCAAAATTTCACCNCCCCCCCACCCTCCAAAAAAAAAAAAGGTTGCCCATTCATTCCCTAAAAAAATTGATATTATTTTATTTTAAAAAAAATAAAAATTCTACCTTACCCTATTAAACCTCCACTCCTATTTTTTTTTTAATATATTTTTTCTCATTTTGTGTTAGATATGTACCTATATTTTTAGGAATGTTTTTCTACTTGAGTATCAAATATAACATAAATAAAAAAATAATTGTAAAAAGAGTCTTGCGGCAGCAAATAAAAAATATTTTCGATATGTATATATCCAACAGAAAATGAGAAAAAAATTTAAAAGCGGAGGGTTAGGTGGAGTGAGTAGAATTAGTTTTTTAGAAAAAATAAAAAATATCTACATTAATATTGAGGGGGGTTGGGTGGGAGATGAAGTAAAAAAATATTTTAATAAAATAAATTCAAAAAAAAAAACTAAAAAATATGGGCGGGCGGGGAATATGGTGAGAGGAAGTGATGGAGTGGAGTAAGAAAAAAAATACATTTTATTTTATACAAAAAGTATTATTTTTTTTTTGGGATAATAATTTTTTAATCTTTAAATTTAACTAATGTTAAGCAAGATAACTCATTTCGTGGATAAGGGCTATATATAGCCTTAGAATGACGTCTTATGGTCCTCATGTGGATGATTCCCCATATGTGAAGTGAAAGGTATTGGTTTATCAGTTTGAAAATCGTTGCTGTGGGTACTAATAATTTATTTAATTTTGTCAAGGTGAAACGTTTTGTCCATATGGAGTGTGATGTGTAATTTTTTTAAAAATAAAAGTGAGAGTGTATTATACACACTATGATGAGAGTGTTATAAAAGATGGATATGTGTTATCTCAAACTAATAAGTGATAGTTTATGTATGAAACTCACACTCTCATTAGTTTAGGTATGAAACTCAAAGGAAAAAAAATTATGTGTGTTTTTGCCGGTTATCTGTTAAAGAAATGACTTTGAGATGCGAGAGAATTGACTTTCAACGGATATTATTCATATACGAATTTGAAAAATACATATCATTTCGATATACACCAAATAATATGGGTCAAATTCAAGAAATCTAAAATTACTAAGCCTAAGTTTCAAGATACATATGGCCCGATCGAAGAAAAAGGAAAAAAAAATTATAAATAGCAAAGATAATAGATATAATAAGACTCTATAACTATAGTTTTGGTAATTACGCTTCATAGCTATAGTTATGTTTGTTATGAAGGTTGTGTTTATATATTTTGCTTGGTCATATACAAATAGGGTATATATATATATATATATATATACACACTAGTTTTTTGACACGTGCGTTGCACGTGATTACCAATTCAAAAAATATATGTTATAGTAAACAATATTGCTTGTTTAAGTGAATATTTGAATAATAAGCTTAGGAAAAAATCATAATGCAGAGTCTTTTGTAATGTTCAATGTGGATCGTCATATATATCTCTTATTCACGCAAACATACAAAGATGGTCACTGAAAAGTTTTATTAGTTAAATGCAACAATGTATATATTTATTTCAATTTGATGAGGTTAAATCATGTAATTAGTTTTATCTCACTAATATTACCTTATAGACATTATTTATTTTGTATTTTTCTTGTCATCTAACCAGATGTGCTTTGCATGTGTATTCCACGTTAAATTATTTAGATGTCATATGAACATGTGAAAAGAACAACTACATTTAATATTTTCACATTTGTTGTGAGATTTTTTTTTTAAAAAAAAAAAGCAGTCGAAACATTTTTAAATAATAAATTTTCGAGCTAGAAGGTTTTGTTAACTTGATAATACATTTGTGACATATATAAGACTTTAATTTAAATACAAATACCTATCTAAATATAAATATATATATTTGCATTAATGAAAATATTTATCTCATAAAATTAGATATTAAATGTATAATAAAAACTAAACTAATACAAACTTCAACTAACGTTATTACAAGTCATATGAACTTTTCTTCGTCCAAAATACTGATATATTAAAAAATAGTAAATAAGTAAAACAATAGGGCAATGCTTATATAGTAATAACTATTTTGAAGGAAACTTCCAGAGAATTGAAATTACATAAGTAACATTGATAAATAGAGTCTCTCTTTTGTCTTGAGCATAAAAAACTAATCATGACAATTCTTTAAATTTTAAAAAAAAAGATATTCAGAAGCATATAGCTACATCACAAGAGAAATTGTTAACAAAAACAAATGAATTAAGACTACATAATGTTAACTTCGTATATTGGAACATTTCATTCTAATGTATATATTAAGCAAAAAATAATTATTATATCATCAAAATTATTTTCCTCAAGTACTTGAGGTTATGAAATATATCCTATTAGGATAGAACGACTTACTTCATCAGAATAGTGGTACCTCATATTCTACTAAACTTTGAATTCACTCAACGACAATAAATCACACAAAAAAATTTAAAATGCAAGAAGAAGAAGAGTAGAAGATTAAAAAAAATTGTGATGGAAAATTGAGAGGAAGTACTTCTACTTATAGTCAACAAAGGGTAGCACGAACAAATATTGTTTGTGTCCTATCTGAAAAGTCATGACTTTTCCGAGAAGTCACAACCCTTTGGAAAAATCACAACCCTTGGAAAAAGTGACAACTCATCGAAAAATCACAACCCTTGGAAAAAGTCACAACTCATCGAAATATCACAACCCTTTGAAAAAAGTCACAACTTATCGAAAAAGTCACAACTCATCGAAAAGTCACAACCTAAGTTAGGGATATTATAGTAATTTAACATTCAAGTTAGAAGTTCATGTTTTTAAGGTAAAATATATATATATAATTTGTATTTATACATTTAGGATTTTTTCGGAACTTTGTTTGTATATTTCGCTTGCCAATATACCAACATGAATTTTTTTAAAATGATTTTTTCATAAATCGCATACAAATAGATAGGGTAAACATATACAAATTATGGATTTATATAATTCAAATTCTGAATTTATACAATTAGGAAAGAATTATAAAAATTCTGAATTTATATAATTAGAAAACAGAATAATAAAATTTCACAAACTATAACCACAAATTAAAAATAATTGAAACTATAACTATATTATATAATATAATCTAAATGTTTATTATTTAGTATAATTTTTTCAAAAATGAAATCCAATACATTCTATCTTTTCATTATTCTTCTCTTATGATGGAACTCTCGAGGAAAGGAGAATTAAAAAGTTAAATTTGGATCAGTAATGGCTTATGGCAGTTGTTGATTTTCCTAACCGGTTAGAAAAAGAAAATGGTCCTTTTATGTTTCACCTCTTTCAAGATGTTTTAGGTTACGGAATTTCATCTCTAATGATGATTTTGATTAAAAAGTATGTGGTGCGGGCTTTACCTTTTTTTAGTATACGTATTGACTAATTTTGTAATGTTTTTGTCTTTGTTAAGATTTAAACTTAATGTTTTATGATTTCCAACTAATTTCACTGATCTGTTATTAAATATATTATGTCATTCATACAATAGAGTCATGTTAGTTTTTTTTTTTTTAATTATATTTAATTGATCAAAATATATTATTTAGAAAAACAAACTCCTTTTAAAATAATAACTTCGCTTGTGAGAGTAAAAAATATGAGCAACTTTCACATATAGCAAACACAAAAATCATATTTGTATGTTATAACTATAGTTTGCATAATTGCGTTTCATAACAAACATAAATATGTATATTTCGCTATACATATACAAAAGAAAGCAGTTGTATATAATCTGTTTCTGTTTCGGTATACATATACAAAAGATCAATTGTATAATTTGTATTTGTATAAAGCGAGAAAGAGAGAAAGACAAAAGAGAACTGGGTAGGGAAATATTTATATTGTATAATTATAAGTGTATAGAACGAAGATATATGTATTTGCATGTGTATATACAATTTTCTCGCTTTATACAAACAGAAACGCAATTTATACATTTCTGTTTGTACAAGTGAGAGAGGCGGGGGAGAGACTGGCGAGTGAGATATGGGAGAGGGGAGAGAGGGGAACGAAAATATATATATATACAATTTTCTCTCGTTTTATACAAATACAAACTCATTTTATACATTTGCGTTTGTATAAAAAGCGAGAGAAGCGAGGGAGAGAACGAGAGTGGCAAACAAGATTCACCAGGAGAGAGGTGAAATAACAACAATTTGTTATGAGGTACAATTAAATCAAACTATGTTTATAACATTTAATTTGAATTAATAGTTTGATACTATATACAATTTTCCCTAAAAAAAATACAATAAATATTTTCGTTAAGTGACATTCAAAGATCATCTCCTCATCATCCCAAAATCCCTTGACTCAAAAATCAAACATTCATAATTAACATTAATATTTTCATACCAAACAAACCGTAAGAGTAAAATGATAATTGTTGGAAATCTGTACTTGCTGAACATAATCTGACATATGTTTAGCATTAACTAAAAAACAAAAATATATATAAAAAAAAAAGTAACCGCTTGTTTAGCTGAGTCTGGAGCCTAAAGGGCAAAAAAAATTGACAAGAATTTCAAAAGGGCACATCAAATTTTTTTCTAACCAAAAGGGCAAAATAGCTACTGACGCAGCAATTTTGCTTTGACGCTGTTAACAGATCAAAATCGCTGGCAGCGATTTTGTCCAAATTTTTTTTTTCAGAAAATCGCTGCCCGTGCAGTGTTTTTGCGAAAAAATAATATATTTTTTTATAGAAATCAGCGATTTCCGTTATTTTTTTTTATTTTCAAAATCGCTGCTGTTGCAGCGTTATTCCTTTTAAAAAAGAAAAGAAAAATCTCCCTGCCTTGGCAGCTTTTTGGTGGATTTTTTTTTCTAAAATTTCTGCCAACTAGTCAACATCAAAATAACTAAAAAAATATTTTTGTCAACTTTTTGATATTGACTAGTTGGCAGAAATTTCAGGAAAAAAAAATCACAATTTTTTTTCCACCAAAAAGTTGCCAAGGCAAGGAGTTTTTTTTTTAAAAAAGGAATAGTGCTGCAACAACAACGATTTTGAAAATTAAAAAAAATAACGAAAATCGCTGCCATGGCAGCGATTTCTATAATTTTATATTTTTTTTTCGCAAAAAAGCTGCACGGGTCGCGATTTTTGGAAAATAAAATAAAAAAATTGGACAAAATCGCAGCAATTTTGATTTGTTAACAGCATCAAAGCAAAATCGTTGCGTCAATAGCGATTTTGCCCTTTTGGTTAAAAAAAATTTGATCTGCCCTTTTGAAATTTTTGTCAATTTTTTTTTTGCCCTTTAGGCTCCGGACTCTTGTTTAGCTAATCTTTTAAAATCAATTTATTTTTTAAAAGACAATTTTTTAGAAGCACTTTTAGTGAGAAGTTGTTTGTATTAGATTTATCAATTTAAAAAATACATTTAAACAACAATTAATGTTTGATCAAATTTTTAAAAGCGAAGAATCTTATTATCAAACATTATATTTAGAGTTACCTCTATAGTATTTCTTACCTTGGAGAATGTCATTATAAAAAATGGTCCATCCATAGCCTAAAACTCGATCGTTTCATAGTGCGAACAATCTATCTCAGTTGTCATACACATTTTTGCTCCTTTTTGGCTCATAATCAAATACTCCCTCTGTTTTATTTTATGTGGCATAATTTTCTTTTTTAGCCCATTTAAAAAAGAATGTGACATTACTATAAATAGGAATAATTTAACTTTAAAATTATCTTTTTATCTTTAATGAAGTAATTTACAAACACACAAATATCTAAAGATTATTTTAGACCACAAATTTTACAAATCGTTCATTTTTTTTCTTAAACATCATGTCAAATTAAATGATGGCATATAATAAAATAGAACGGAGTGTGTACTACATTATTTGCACGCGGTTCCAGGTTCTATTTGTATCTAGGTATATATTTGGACCCATTTTTCAAAATTCACCTAATTAGTTGACAGGATAAGCTTGCAAAATTCTAGGAATTGATCTAATTTTTAATTTGATTATATATAAGCAGATCATTGAATCAAACAAAGAAGTCGATATGTCCGAGTGGTTAAGGAGACAGACTTGAAATTTGTTGGGCTTCGCCCGCGCAGGTTCGAACCCTGCTGTCGACGTTTTTCTTCTTTTTGATAATCATGTTGACAAAAACAGTATAATTCCCCAGTTTAAGTCGTAGTAAATGTAATATTTCAATTCCAAGTTTGAGTGCACGGAAGCTGGCTCGGTCACCAGTCATAAAAAAAAAAAAAAAAAATTTTGAGTTAGAGCTTCCGTTTCATGATTTGAGATAAGTTTATATGATGCTTTCAGACTTAATTGGGATAATTGGTTGAGAACCAAGGCCTCAAGGTTATTTCAGCACATTTGGAATTATGTGGTAATTTAATTACCAACCATTTACTAATTTTTACAATATTTTTGAGTTCAGAAGTGATCAATTGAGATAAGAAAGCTAATAAAATGTATTTGATTTCAAGGAATTGAAGTCATACAATTGACTTGTGTTAGAGGGCTAAGAGTGAAGATCCATACCGATTACTGAAAACTGAAAAAAGTGTGAAGCACAAGAGAGAATTGCTGACCACAATGACTCCAATGCTCAGCAACACCGATGGGCACAATGCAAAAAGTTCAAAGAGTGCGCAAATCCTTGAAATCAAAAGAAGTAATAAGCATTGCGAACTACAATCCAGAAGATAATTATAGTCCATATTGTGCTCTTTGATATACAGTTTTAACATTAATTATCATTTTTTTGTTTAATCATTGGATTCATCTAAAGTTTAATTTTAATAGGTATATGTGTGAAAAAATGAATACAAATTAAATGACGATGTTTGAACAAACTAATGCAATAATCATCCAAACAGGCTGGGCTGTTAGTATAAGACTTGATGAAGTAAGTCCAATCTTATAGTTTGGGCCCTTGGCCTTGTAACCAGCTCAGACAATAAGAGCGTGCGGCGCAATGATAAAAAGGGCTCTTCGTATATATTAGCAAGCTACATGCCAGCAGCGTGCTGTTGGACTTGAGTTGACACACGCAAATCAGAGTGGGAAGTAGAGCGACCGATTTTCCGATTTGCTAATGGATCCCGACGCCGTAGCGAAGGCATTTGTGGACTACTACTACACCACCTTCGATACCAATCGGGCCGGACTTGCTAGCGTCTACCAGGAAAGTTCTGTATTGTCTTTTGAGGGTCAGAAGTATCAGGGGACTCAAAGCATCTCCGGTAAGCTCACCGGTCTACCTTTCCAGCAGTGCAAGCATCAGATCAACACCGTTGATTGTCAGCCCTCTGGTGCTGCCGGGGGAATGCTTGTCTTTGTCAGCGGCAATCTCAGCCTTCCCGGCGAACAACACGCCCTCAAGTTCAGTCAGGTCTTTTTTTTACTTCTTCTACTACTACTCCATTTGATTATTTTCAGGACTGCTTTCCGATTGTTACATTGACAGGCAATGTAGTTAGGGTTAAATCGCTTGTCTGTATCAGATGCCGCTAGGGTTTAATTTTATGTGTTTGGTCCATTGATTGTATGTTAAGGCTTGCTGTATTTGCATGCATTATTCATGATTGAGTACTCGATTTTGATTTTCTATTTATTTAAAATTGTAGAAATATAACTTGTTCCTCTTGTTGCTAATGTTACTACATCTTTTTTATTTCATTTCACAAAAAATATGATTTTGACTTCATATTCTTATATTTGAAATAATAATATCATTGAAATAAGAAAGAGGAGAAATGTTCGAACTTGAATCTTTTGTTTTCGAATTTAAATGATGCTGCCTCACTGTGTTTGATTATTTGTTGTGGTTTTCTGGTAGAATCTTAGATCAGTTACTTAAACAAGGGAGTAAGACACCTAGATTTGCATTTCGAATATCAGTGCATTGAGTGCAATCCTGATACATGAATTTAATGATAACTGCAGTAGACGTGTAGTACTTTAAGGAGTGTATGACACTAGTTTACTGTTTAACCATTTGTGGATTGCTTGAACTGGTGATCCTTGTGGTAGGGAAATGGGACTACATGAGATTCTCAACTTTGGATAAGGCAGGTGGATTTTTGTTTTTCAGTTGCTATTATTTGAAGGGACAAACTAGAGGCTATGGTCTTAAGAATCAATGGTTTAATGTAAGATTGTGACACAAAATACCCGCTAGTGTGGCCTTGATTATGTCATTGTTCTAGTATGAGAATTACATGGCGAAGATAACTCTGCAGTTTCTTAAGAAGCCATTAAGAAATCCGTGTGTGTACTGTGATATCCTAGGATAGTCTATTATTTGCCCTTGATCAGTTGATTGTTTTATTCATTTACTTTGGGATAGTATGAAGACGAGTTCTCCTGGATTAAGTGTGGCAGCCTTACTCATATTTTTGTAAGTTTAGGCCATTTTGTCTTAACTTGAAAATGTTGTTTACTTGTGTACCACTAGTCGGACTGTTCTACCAAGATTCCTTATGGATATGCAAATACATTTGAATTCTACTGTCTTTGAATTCAACCTATGTACATGTGCTTAAGTGCTCCTTCTGCCTGGTCTTTTTCTTGATGTCACTTCTTTCAAATAGTTCAAGGAAAAGTTCCTACATATAAAAAGTAATATGTTGCTTGTTTCTATAATTATTTGATTGGACTGACTGGAGCAACTTTACAATTATTTGATAGAATTCACTTTGTGTGTGTTTAAGTGCTCTTTCTTCCTTGTCTTTATCGATGATATCACTTCTTTCAACAATGTGAATAGAAAAACGTGTGTTCAAAAAGTAAAATGAGTGGTGTGGCTCTATTATTATTTGATTTGGCAGAAAATGCAAATTGAATACCCTTATATTGCTCTATAAATTCAATCAGATAAACTAAGCAAATCTGTAAATCTCTTGGCTGTCCACATTGTGAACACCCTTATATTGCTCACAGCCTCATCGAACAATACAATGCATTAATGAAAAGTTTAATTAGGAAGGTTGTTATACCAGACTGAAGAAGGGTCAGATACAGTCTTGTAATGGTAGAGTATCGTGCTTTGACTAATTTTGATGTTTTTCTTTTTGACTCACATCTAATGTTTGATCGTTTGGTCTTGTGTTGCCACTTTATGTTTGAAAAACAACTAGCTTTGTAGACATTATCACTTAAGAGAAAAATGAAATAAAAAATCAACTAGCTTTTGTAGAGAATTTTCCTGTCTTTCCAAACAAAAACTGATTGTTTCCTTCTCCTCTCATTGTAGTGCAGGCTCCTATGTTCATTACAAAAATAGAGTATTATTTGATTTGGTGGTTTTGGCTCAATACTGTAAACTGGTTATGTAGACAGATTTTCTTGCATCGTTGCATACATATTTAAGGAGATAAAAAAGGATATTTGTTGAATTTCACTTTCTTATTTGTTCTACTCTTTATTCTCATTCCTCTTGCACCTGATCTTACTTTCCAAGCACATAGTGTGCTTTTCTGTTTGCTTGTTTCAGAACTAACAATCTGTGATGAATTTGTTGTTTCATAATTTAATATTGAAAAAGTTTATATTTTCAAGTTTTCAAAAGTTATAGGCATCTCAAATTTATAATGTCATGCTTTTATCCTTTCATGGACTGCAGATGTTTCACTTGATTCCAACACAAGGAGGAAGTTTCTACGTGCAGAATGACATATTTCGCTTGAACTATGCTTGAAGGGTTCTGCGTTAATTATCTCCTGGTCATGTTTTCTTGATTGAAGATATTGCTTCCATTTCAGAGTCATTGAGAGACTATTTTTTCCCGTAATGGTTTGGTGAATTTGATTGATGAACTTGGCTACAGTCTGAATTTAATGGAATTGAATGAGGCCTGTCTTTGCTGCCTGATGTTATTTTCTTACAAGTTCCTCTTGCTCTCGGATTTTTCTGATCATTATTCCTCACTTTTTTTGCAAACTCTATTGGATGTTGGTCATCATGATTCATCCTTTTTTTCTCAATGCTGCTATAAGTTGATGAACAAGAGATAAGTTTGGTGGATTTTGTTAATTGAAAAAAGTTGCCTTGTGACTGTGAGTGCTTTTTTGGTGTCTGAAGTAGTAGTTGATCCGCCTGCCTACATTTTCTTTGAGAAGAAGGTTGTCACGAAATGATTTCTTCGCCAAAGCCTTGGCACTTGCAATTCGTGCTCAGGTTATGGCTAAATTTTACCATAGCTTGTGGAATTAACCTTTCCGAAGGTGAAAATTGACCTGTAGAATTTGATACTTGACACTTTTGTCCTGATAGATTTGTTATGTAATGTAGGAGTCAAGCGCTACATTTATCATCCATAAGTCTATTTGTTTCTAATTTTTTTTGGGTCTGAGGATGCAAGTAATGTTATCATTGACATCCAAGTGATCAACTCGGACTTCCATTTTTTAACACTTGCTTTTTACCTAGGCCAGGGTGATGGTTGCCGTGGCTGGGTTTGCCTCTTTCTCTTTTGATATTTGTATCTCCGTCCAAGGGACAACTACTGTTCAACTCCATTTCAATTCAAGTTATGTGAACTTTTTTGGTTGGGCGCGTAATTTAAGAAGAGAAAAAGAACATTTGATGTTTGATTATGAACAGTAGCAGAGTTCTTTTTGATGAATGAATCATATAAGCATAGCACCCAACATTATCTCTAGGTATACATCAGATAATTAATCAAGCAAGCACTAGCGCCCGCAGGCCACATTTGGTATATTGGTCTTGGCCCTTTCGAATTATCCAAGGAAGTCATTATTACACATGAGAATGAAATTTGAGAGAAGTATTGAAAACACTTATGAACTTGACGTAAATTATTAGTTTCATTTTTGAATTATTGACAACCTTAAAAACACTCTTCTACTTGACTAACTATATTTAGATACACAATCTGCCACATGACATAACGAGTGGTTTCAAACTCTCGTGGGAGCATGAAACTCTTAATAAAAAGCCAGGAGGGGTGTTTGACAAAAATTTAAGGGTGTATTTCACTCTTATTGCAAAATTGGAATGTATTTAAGTTACACAGCAGGCTCCGTGAGTAGTCTAACAAATGAGAGGTTAAAGCCTCTGGTTTGAAGTATTGAATACAAACATATTTAACTGAAAAGAATCTTCTGCAGTTTATATATATTTAAATTATTATTCTTCCTAATAAAGATGAACTTCCTCAGTAGTAACAAAATATTAATAATAGAACACTGAAAGAAACATGTTTATTTATATTAGATAAAACAGTCTGCCTGTATTGGCTAACTAGTCTAGCTAGTAATTAATTTAATTTTAAACATATAGATGTAGATTGAAATTAACAAGTACAAGAATGAGGATCAAACCAAAGAGGAGAGCATGAACCAATATGGAAATCCAACTGGTCTTCATGTTCATGAAATCAACTGGCGTAATCTTCCCTGGCATTTGAAACAATAATCCTGGAGATAGAAATCCAAATAGTGCTGTTGCTATGATCGGACCAGCCCAGTCGTTCATTTTTTATTATTATTATCTTGAATTGTATCTGTATTCAAATGAACAGAAGAAGAGAGAAAAAAAAGTACATAGATAAAAAAAAAGGAAGAGCTAGCTTTAGAATAATACCAAAATGATGAGAATCGTATAAAGTAAAGGAATATATGAAAATCTATAGCACTTTCTAGTTTTTTTTTATTCCAATTGATTATTGTAATAACTTGAGTAGATGAACACTAGTTTATTGTGACGGAGGTAGGATTTTTGTAAGAAACTCAAATAATGAAAAAGTGATTTTTTAAAAAAAAACATTTATCATATAATTTTAATTTTGTATATATAATAATATATTTTTTCATATAAAAAAATTCGAATGAACCCTCGTGCTTTCACTTGGATCCACTGCTAGTTTACGGAGTAGTTATGGTGGTGGATAAGGCAATTAAACCCGTCCCATGATGTGATGGAGGACGCCAACCCGGTCAAAGCTTATTGGCTCTCTAACAAGCTCTTGTCAAGAGCACCTGATGCGCCTCGGGTGGAAAAATCAAACTCAACTCGTGCAATTCGTCCAACTCGTTTAAGTTTGTGTGGGTTATTGACCCATTCATTTATGAGTTTAACCTATTTCAATCCAACTCATTAAAAAATGGGTTGATATATAGCCTAAATTGATTTTATGAGAAATATTGTTAACCTTTTTTTGTCAATCTGATATGTTATATATAACCATGATAATTATTATTTTTATTAGGTACTAAAATATTTTAAAAGACCAATAAAGCTGAGTAAAAATCGAATTGGGTTTTGATCTGTTATGTAATCTATTACCTAATCCATTTTGACCCACGCAAATTTGGATTGGATTGGATATTGACCCCATTGTTATCTTAACCCATTATGATCCGCTCAAATTTGACCCAAACCCACCCAGTTGTCACCCCTATGCCTATTGACTACTATATTTTATGATATTTCTTTAGGAATCATTTAGTTTGTGGGTAAGAGATAGTAGTTCATATTTTATCTCAAGAGATAGTAGTTCATATTTTATCTCATTACGGAGAATAATTATTTCTGAGTTAATAATTGCAAGATAAAATAATTAAATGACATGATAATTCGCTTTTCTTCAGAAAAATTCTCTCAAAGGACCAAAAGGAAAATAAAAACGAAAACGTGGACGGCAGGATTCGAACCTGCGCGGGCAGAGCCCACATGATTTCTAGTCATGCCCGATAACCACTCCGGCACGTCCACATCTGTCTGTTGAACGCTAATGTTGCTAAATAAATAAGTCTTTTCTCCATCACCATTCTCTGTTATTGCATTCTCATATCCATTTTTAATTTAATGGCTATTAATTAGTAACTCTAGGAGTAAATTATCAACATGACGAAATTCCATAAAATATTATATGCAAGCAATGAGCATATTGCGGGAGAATTTGAGTATTCAATTCAAAACCTTGAGATAATTAATGAATCATAGTAGTTCTAGTCATTAGCCAAAACTTGTAAGTATTCATGTTAAAGAAATTCACTTCCTATCTATAAATAATTAAATCAAAATCCAATAAAACTGTAATTTCAAAAATCCAAAACCCCAATCAAAATTCTGAATTCGTCTATATATATAACCGTACCATTATTAAATGAAACTTATAGTAGCACAAACATAATCAATACTAAAAAACACTAATTCATAAACATAATTAAACACTTTAACAATTACCTATGAATTATAGTAGTATATATATCATGACTAAAGAAACAAAACATAACAATAAAAATACTAAATCTTAATAGGAGGGAATGAAAAATCGGACCATATGTGAAGATTAAAGGCGACAGTCAAAATTGTAAATAAACAAAAGTACAATATGGCATGAACAAGTACTGCAATCCCGCTAGTGTACATATTCCCAAATTCGCAGAATCTTGTTCTTGATGGCAACTGGAATAACAATCCTGGTGATAATAATATGAACAATCCAACAGCTATCACCGATGGCGCCCAATCTGTTCCCATTCTTTAATATATAATTGATGATTTCTATACTAACTTTATTTGTGAATAAGTGGTGTTTTTTTAAGGCAATAATATATATAGTGATTTTGCTTAGTGGAGAAGGAGGGAGGGAGAAAGAGGATCGATGCTAAACTTGAGAGTGAAATGCACGCATGGTATTAAAAAAGAGAAGAAAGTATATATGGTGTGTGATATATTACTAGGGCTTTTGCTTTATGGAAGAAGTTGACAGAAAGTATTGGCTTTGTGTATAAGTTTCCAAAAAGAAAGGAAATAAAAAAACAAACTTTTAATATTTGTATTGGAGCCTGACTAATTTGAATTGGTGTTGTTGGTTCACTCTCGCTTGCGTCTTCATATGTTCATTGGAAGGGGGCTAGAGTGCATGTACTATGTGGAATTAATCAAATAGGAACATATATTAAATATAGGATTTAAATTATATACTCCATCCTTTGTGTAAAAGGTAGTAAATTTATTTTTATAAAACAAGTTAATAACTATGTACTACTACTAACAAAGATAGTAGTAATAGTAATTTATTTTTATTTTTTGAAAAAGAGTAAAATATAGTTATTTGCTAACTGCGATTGATTTAACCAACTAGTTGCGCCGAGGCACTCTAAGAAAGAGATACTTCATAGATTGTGGAATAAATTATTTATCAATGATAGAAGAATATGAACTTTCTATTTCTAATCATCATGAATTGAATTATAATCAAATCACTAAATTTCACTACGAATCCCTAACTTTATCAATTCTAATAAATTAATCAAACTTAAAATCTGATTCAGATTGGAATCCAAAAGGATGGTAGCTAGGTACATTTTCTTTTCATTCACAAAAGCGAATAATTTAAATTTAAAATCCTAAAATGAAGAAGATACTATTGTAGAAATTATAGCTATATAGATATTTCTGAATTGCTTAATTACATCACATATTTCAAAAGAAAGATTCCGTACCCAATCAAATAGTGCTACATGAGACGAAGTTACTTATACTACATACAATACGTACTCCATCAAAACTTTAATCATTTTGAAGTCTTACATTAATCTACAAGACTTTTGTAATTAGACACATATATAGCCATATAGGTGCATATAGCAAGTCCTGTTTTACTGGTGAAGCTGCAACACAAACATCCTCGTGAGGATGTTAAAAACACTGCCCCTTCCGTTCAGAATTAACACGTTCAAGCCTAAAACGCTCCTGAACACTTGATATGTAGCTAGCTGCTTTTAGATCTACGCTTTCATTGTCAAGCATCGCCTTGGCATAATAAGTAGTAGCAGTACTAGTACTGCTACTACTATTAGAGTACTCACGATCATGAGTACTCTGATCAGGTGGGACGTAAAAAGAAATTTTGGGCTTTTGTGGAACAGTCACTTGCTCCTGGTTCAGTATGAAATCTACTGCAGCACTAGTAGTTGATGATGAGAAAGTAGTACTATTTGGATTATAAGGAACCAATTTTTGCTTAATTGGCTGATGATTCTGATTCTGATGAAGATGATGAATAGTTGAAGGACGGTCCATCACTTGATTCGCGACGAATCCGTCATGTTGAATCGGTTTAGATGCTACAGCAGCTGCTCGGTACAAAGACTTCACTAGCTTCCCTTTGATGAGACCTAATCGCTTGCGGCTCGATTCCATTGTTGTATTATTTTGTTGTAGTAAATTATACTAGTTAGCTAGATATTTGTTTGAGTTCTCTGTTTTGGTTGTAGAGAGGCGATCGAGAGGTCTTTATATAGTGGGGAAAAAATTGAGGATTTGAAAAATTTAATTGAATATGAACAGTTTAATTGCATTATTGCTGCAAGTTGATATACTCATGATCAGCTAGGTACTATTATATTGTCCTTTAAGTTATATCCAATATCCGTCTTCGTCTTCGTTTAATTAATTATTTATCTGGAATCTCACCTTTTTGTATAATATGTGTTTCTTTAAAGACTACCAATAGTAGCTAAACAAAAAAAAAAATGAAGAGGAGATTTATAAATATCTTGAAGCATAAATGCATGATTCCTTATTTCATGTTATCTGAGACAGCGACGAATTTAAGATTTCTAGAATACGGGTGCATCATTAAATAAAATAAAAAAAAGAAGAAAACATGTATTTAGTGAGAATTGATTTCTAATCTTCTAGGTAATTAATTCAATAACACACACACACACACACATATATATATCAATTTAAAAAATATATATATATATACATAAAATACTTAGCTTTACAGAGAGACTACAAATTCACGTGCCTATATATTTTACATGTAAATTCACCCATGCATGTTACAAATTAATAATGAAGCTAGAGTTTTCATTAAAACGATTCAATATATAAAGAAGTAAATTTCAACAGCTACTACATATACGTATTATTTAACAAAATCGTTTTAGGAGTTCTGTGTAAGAATTATTATTAATTATTTCTTACTTATGGCCCAAGTTTACTTATAACCCAAGTAATACCATAAATAATATTTAATAAGGAATATATCTCGTCTATACATTGGTCACTTGATGGACGTACCAGATTAAGTCATAACCTCTATAAATTGGTCCTCCCTCCACCCATTAGGGTTACCACATATTCTCTACAATAATTTCATCGATGACGGTTGTAGTAACATAAAGTTAGGGCAATGAGGTAGAAACCAATTTACGACTAACGCTTTCGCTTCTCTCTGTGATGATGTCTTCCTCATCAGGTATGTGCCCTAACAATCTCTATGAAAAATTGTCGTGTTTAAGATCCTGATATTATGTATTGAAGTATTTAATTTTGCATGTGGCATCAGAGCCTAGATTTTTTGAAAGGATAATCTTCGTATATCTTGCATCTTTATGAATAATATTTACATGATATGTATACGTAAAATTATATTCATGGTTCATAATTTGGGATTAAAAATAAAAAATAAAAAATAAAAAATCGTGCGATATGTGAAGATGGTTATGAACAATCGTCGTTTTCTTTTGAACAATTTAGTTTGACTATTTCATAGAAACTTTGATAGTTAATTGTTTAAATTAATAAAGTAAAATAATCAAAAAGAGGGTTATATGGATGCGGCATTTTTTGGAGAATTGTTTTTTTAACCTTTTCCGCATCAGTTATTGGCTTTATTATTAAAATAATAATAAATGAATGAACTTAATTTGAAGGACTTTCTTCATTTAATGTTGAGTGAATCGATGTTATCAATAACGACAATGAACAATTTTGTTTTATTGCACAAGTTATTGGCTTTATTATTAAAATAATATTATTATTCTTTTAGTTAGTTTATGTGGTAATGAATCAATTGTGAAACAAATTAAAGTGGTCATTATACTAAGTAATAAATAATGTGTGTATTTTATGCTAAGATGTTTGTTAGTCATTAAAGTGGCCAAATTAGAGAAATTTACGTCTACACATATAATATTTATGATCACTTGATGCATGTATTATGTTTCTATAGTTTGTTAGTCACCAAAATGGCCAAACTAAAATGTATAAAATTATTCACATGCACAAAAATTTATGATATTATGTGTGTATTGTATTTATATAGTTTGTTAGTCTCCAAAGTGGCCAAACTAGAGAAATTAATGTCTACACATATAATATTTATGATCATTTGATGCATGTATTATGTTTCTATAGTTTGTTAGTCACCAAAGTGGTCAAACTAAAATATTTAAAATTATTCACATGCACAAAAAAATTATGAGATTCTGTATGCATTTGTATTCATATAGCTTGTTAGTCACAAAAATGGCCAAACTAGTATGGTTAAGAAAAATATGCACTCATAAAATTGTCATTTATCTATGAAGGTTAATTAAATGCCTATATATTGAAAAATAAATAGATAAATTGACTTTCACTATTGCTAGAACTTAAGAATTTACCCAAAGGTGAATCTATCATTCTACAAATAGTGAAAATTATGAGGTAAATTAATATTTTAGTCAAACATATATTGTATATCCAAAGTGTCGTATATGTTTGATAAAAATTATTCAATTACCTATTAAAGATAAAAATGACATTTAAATTATGATAATGTGTCGTAGTATCTACCCAAAGGAGAATTGCGATATATTTTTATCGTTTTACTGAATTCACATTATTTTTTTATTTGTGAGCGTGTATATCTATTTTGCAGCTATTCCTCTTCATTCGCATGCTTCGTCTGTTACTGTGTTCAATGAATTGAATTTCTCTGAATGGCATGAACAAGTCCAGTTCCACTTAGGTGTGATGGATCTTGACTTGGCTCTGCTGAATGACAAACCTACTGCCATTACTGATAAGAGCAGTGATGATGAGAAGTCTTTTCATAAATCATGGGAGCGCTCTAACAGATTGAGCCTTATGTTTATGCGAATGACTGTTGCTAACAACATTAAGAGCACTATTCCACAAACAGAAAGTGCAAGGGAATACCTGAAGTTTGTGGAAGGACGTTTTCGTTCTGTTGATAAGTCTCTCGCTGGTACACTAATGGCTGAACTCATGACCATGAAGTTTGATGGGTCACGCATTGTATATGCAAAATCATATCATCGAGATGACTAACATTGCAGCAAGACTTTCGAACTCAGGGGATGAAAGTGGATGACACCTTCTTGGTTCAGTTTATTCTGAACTTATTGCATCTTGAGTATGGACAATTCCAAATTAACTATAACACTATTAAGGATAAGTGAAATGTTAGTGAATTGTCCAGTATGCTTACTTAAGAGGAGTCAAGACTTAAGAAACAAGGAGGCCATTCTATTAACCTTATGGGTGAAGGAGCTGCTAAAGGACTTAAAGTGAAAGCCAACAAGTTTAAGAAAAAGAAAACACCTGTTAAAGTTCCACAAGATGCTTATAAGGAACTCAAGGTTGATGTGTGTCGTTTTTGTAGAAAGGAAGGACACTATCAGAAAGATTGCCTGAAACATAAAGCTTGGTTTGAAAAGAAAGGTACATTTAGTGCCTTTGTATGTTTCGAATCAAAATTAGTAGAAGTTCCTAATAATACTCGATGGCTTGATTCTGGTGCAACTACTCATGTATCCACTATGTTGTAGTGATTCACTACGATCCAAACTATGAATCCAAATAAAAATTTCTTGTTCATAGGAAATCGCATGAAGGCTAAAATTGAAGGCATAGGGACTTATCGTTTGATCTTGGAGACTGGACATCACCTTGATCTATTACAGACTCTTTATGTTCCTTCAGTTTCTAGGAATTTGATTTCTCTTTCAAGACTTGATGTTTCTGGATTTGATTTTAAGTTTGGACATGGTTGTTTCAATTTATATAAGAATACTATTTTTTATGGTTCTGGTGTTCTTATTAATGGTTTATATAGATTGGAACTCGATAATAATTAGACGTAGTTCACTAAATGAAAGTTCTTCTCATTTATGACATAAACGTTTGGGTCATGTATCCAAAGAATGATTAAAAAGGTTAGTAAAGAATGAGATTGTTTCGAATTTAAATTTTATTGATCTTGATATATGTTTGGATTGCATTAAATGAAAGCAAACCAAGCATACAAAGAAAGGTGCCATAAGGAGCACTCAACTTCTAGAAATTATACACACTGATATTTGCGGACCCTTTGATGTTCTAACTTTAGGTGGTGAAAAATATTTTACCACCTTTATCGGTGACTTGTCATGTTATGGATTTATCTATTTGTTGAAAGAAAATCTCAAGCAGCGGACGCTCTCAAAGTGTACGTTAATGAGGTTGAAAAACAATTAGATAGGAAAGTGAAAATCATTATGTCAGATAGAGGTGGTGAATATTATGGAAAGTATAACGAATCAGAACAATGTCCAGGTCCATTCTCATTCCTTGAGAATGAGGTAAGGGTAAATATTTCATTGCCCATGAATGAACCTACTTTCGCACCAATCACAAATGGTGTTCCTCTTGTTGAAGAACACTTTAACAATGTTGAACAACATTTGGGTGAAACACTTCAAGAAGGAACTAACTCATAAGTATCTGATGCAAATGAACCACAAACAGTGCCATTAAGAAAATCGGCCATTTAAGATGATTTTGTGATTTATTTGCAAGAGTCAGATTTTGACATTGGAATTAATAAAGATCTGATTTCATTTTAGCAGGCCATAGAAAGCAGCGAGTCTGATAAATGGATTGATGCCATGAATAAAGAGTTAAAATCCATGGAATACAACAAAGTCTGCGATCTTGATCAATTACCAGAAAGTTCTAAAAGAATCGGGTGTAGATGGGTCTACAAGACCAAACGCGATTCAAATGGTAATATTGAACGATATAAAGTCAGACTTATTTCTAAGGGATACACTCAAAAAAGAAAATAGACCATTTCACCGGTCTCAAAGAAGGACTCATTAAGAATTGTTTTGGCTTTGGTAGCTCATTATGATTTAGAGTTACAACAAATGGATGTGAAAACTGTCTTTCTTAATGGAGACATTGAGGAGGATGTTTATATGGACCAACCAGAGGGTTAAGAAATTAAAGGAAAAGATCAAATGGTGTGTAAGCTAAAGAAGTCAATATATGGACTCAAACAAGACTCACGACAATGATATATAAAGTTTAATGATACCATAACATTTTTTGGATTTACGGAGATTATCGTTGATCGGTGTATATACCAAAAGATCAGTGGGAGTAAGGTTATATGTTTAGTCATGTATGTTGATGACATTTTACTTGCTGCTAATGATTTAGGCATAATTATGTGAGATGAATGACTTTCTCTCTATGAACTTTGAATTGAAAGATATGGGTGAGGCATCCTATGTGATAGGGATAGAAATATTCCGTGATAGATCACAAGGATTATTGGGACTGTCTCAAAAAGGCTATATTGAAAGAGTTCTAGAGAAATTTAATATGAACAATTGTTCAACAGGAATAGTTCTATTCAAAAAGGGGGACAAATTTAATCTCATGCAATGCCCAAAGAATGATGTAGAACAAAAAGAAATAAAATCAATTCCTTAATCTTCTATTGTTGGAAGTTTGATATATGTTCAAACTTGCACACGACCGTATATTAGCTTTGTGTTCGGAATGCTAGGAAGATATCAAAGTAATCCTGGAATTGATCATTGAAAAAAAAGGTTGCAAAGAAAGTTTGTGGCATGTTATGAGCCACAATTCATGCATTATGACTGCGGAACTTCATTTCAGGACTTGGGGTTATCGACACCATTACCAAGCCGCTGAAAATTTATTGTAATAATGCTGCAACAGTATTCTTCTCCAAGAACGATAAATACTCTAAATGTGCCAAACGTATGAAATTAAAGTATTTTACTGTCAAGGAAGAAGTTCATAAACAAAGAGTGTTACTTGAGAATATTAGAGTTGATCTCATGATTGTAGATCCGTTAACAAAGGGCTTACAACCAAAGACATTTAAAGAACATGTTCAAAGAATGGGTCTTGGTTGTATATAATTAATACATTTATGATGTTTTTACACTCTGAGCTCAATTATGTGTTTTTGATATACATTAATGAATTTCTTGTTTCTCATAATGGTGTACACATTATTATTTTGAGATATTACAAGATAAGTCTCTATGAGACATTATTGTAAACCATAATGTTATATGTTTTTATAGCTTATGAACCTAGTATGATAAGTTGCTAATGTAATAGTATATGGAGGAAGTATGTAGCTTAAAATTTATGTACAACCGCCATAACTCGCATTAGTAGTTTGTTATATTGTGGTATGTATGATGGATATTATAGAAGAGATTTATTATATGCGCAATTAATGTTTATGAAATATTAATGTTATATGGTCATTGGGCCAAGTGGGAGTATGTAAGAATTATTATTAATTATTTCTTACTTATGGCCCAAGTTTACTTATAACCCAAGTAATACCATAAATAATATTTAATAAGGAATAGATCTCGTCTGTACATTGGTTACTTGATGGACGTACCAGATTAAGTCATAACCTCTATAAATTGGTCCTCCCTCCACCCATTAGGGTTACCACAGATGCTCTACAATAATTTCATCGCTGACGGTTGTGGTAACATAAAGTTAGGGCAAGGAGGTAGAAATCAATTTACGACTAACGCTGTCGCTTCTCTCTGTGATGATGTCTTCCTCATCAGGTATGTGCCCTAACAATCTCTATGTAAGATTATTGTGCTCAAGATCNGTATGTTGTTAATTGATAGATTTTTTGGAGTGGATTATTTTTTTTATTAATTATTGTAATTTATTGTTTCTTTTTCGTCAATTTCAAACAATATATGTTTATTATATAATCCATTTTATGTGGTACCAATAGAATTTAGAGAGTCAATTAAATTTTTTATATAATTTTTAAATAATTAAGCTGTTAATTATTGTAATGTATAGTATTAGTTATTATTTTTAAATATATTTAAATATTATATGTTAGGTTTTTAATCCTAATTTTTATGGCATTGATAGAATTTTAAGTGTCAAATAATTGTTAATTATTGTAATAGATAATATGGAGTATTTAAGTCATTTGTAGTATAGTAATTAATATATAATATGTAGTATTTAAGTGGAACGTGATGGGGCCCATTTATATAGTTTGATAAATATATTGGATATTAGTAGTGATTTATAGTATAGTAATTAATAATATATAATATGTAGTATTTAAGTGGAAGGTAGTGGGGCCCACTTATATATTTTATATAGTAAGTATTGGACATTTGTAATGATTTTATTGGAACAATGGTAGTAAATCCTAGACTCTTCTAATATATAGTAATATAGGAGGCCATAACAACATTCACATACACTTTGAATACTCCTAAGAGTAAAGACATAAAGTCAACACTGAAGTTGTTTCAAATTTTCAAAAAGACACCTTAACTTTGTGAACGTCCTATTACCCCACAAAAGTCTTAAATACCTTTGTAAATGGACCATTTTGACCCATTTTCTCCTAATGTTTTGTGAACACGCAAATGACACGCGTGAATGTAACAATTTACTTCCCAAAACCAATTAAAAAATGCCACATTTCAGTTAATTTCTCTATTAATTAATTAAATTATAAAATACACCTTCTTCTCCAATTTTTTGAGTTTATTTTCATGTCTGCTATCAAATTCATCTACAAATGGCAACTCTATCCGGAAACATCGAAGACAAAAGGATTTAGTGACCCTGACCTATCTTTATTTTTCTAATGGTGGATGGGTCTATCGGCTTCAACTGTCGCCAGAGCTCAATATCGTATAAAATTCATATCTTCGCTAGTGTTTCTTCCATGAAAAAAACAGGCGATGTTGTCGATGTATTCAATGTTGGAGAGTTTGTTTATTCTTCTCATATTCCAGATGCGTGTTTAGCTTCCATTTTCTTAGCTCAAGTGACCGGAAAAGTTCTTCCTTCGTCTGTCGTTGTTGGCATCGTTTCGAAGGGCAGAGCCGTCATCGTCTCTCGCTTAATGCTCAGTCATAACTTGTGGCTGTTGTTCCTTTGATTTTTTCTAGGTTTGATTCGGTAATGAAACTCGCTTTGAAATGTGAACGTCGATCTAGTATTTGTGATTTCTTCAACAAGATCACTTTTAATAATATTTAAATTTAATTAAAATGGTCAAAGGGGGTGAACATCACGCACACCTTCAGAGATGCTAAAATGAGTCAAAATGGCCTATTTACAAATGTATTTAATACTTTTGTGGGGTAATAGGACGCCCGCAAAGTTAAAGTGTCTTTTTGAAAATTCGAAATAACTTCAATGGTGACTTGATGTCTTTTCTCATCTTACATTCTGACACTAACTTCTTATCATATTGCAGGGACTTAATATCTCATAAGGTCATTAGAAATTTTTTGAAAATTTATCTAGCAAAGTCATTAAACTTTAATTTATATCAATAAAATCACTTCACTTAACCTTTTATATCAATAAAATCACTCAACTAAATTTACATTGAAAAATATAACATGGCAAAATAAATCTTTTTGTGTCATACAACTATTTCATCTTGCCATGTTAGATTTTTGTACTCAAATATAATTGAGTAATTTTATTGATACAAAAGTTTAAATTGAATAATTTTATTGATGAGCCGTTACAAATTTGTGCAACATTTTAACTGGACATGCTATCGATGTTTCAATAATATCACATAAGAATCAAATTCACTTTACAATTTTGTAGTTGTATGTAACCTGATAAGAACAGTGTCTTTGTCACCATGAGTTAATTTTCAGCATCAACGTTACTGTTAAAGATATGAATCATGAATAATTGGCTGGCTAATTGTGCTAGCCCTTCTCCTATTAAAGATTATTTTATACAGATAATAAAAGTAAATTATAAAACATGATCGACAAGGAATGAAAAGCAGAGGATGCAATCGTAGAGAGTGTAATTTTCAGGGAATATAATCACGATGCGACAATTTATGGTTAAAAATAGAATCGTTATCTTTTTGAAAATATATATGCTGGTATTTGGTCTTTTTGAAAACATGATCGAAGTCGCACATCTCACTTATTCACTCAACCAATTTGGCTAAAGCTAATTTTAAGGAACTTCTAAAGTAGGTAGGGGTCGTTTGTTAGTTAGGTGGTTTAGAGGTGAGTTATTTAAATATTAAATTTTACATTATAAGTAATATTATATTTGATAGTTGATAGGAAATAAGTAATTTATACATAAAATTAATATGGTATTTAATTTGCCTATGAATAAGTTAAGAAGGAATTTATATGTGTAATCTCTCCGTCTCAATTTATATGACACTATTTGACAATGTATGAAGTTAAAGAAATAAGAGAAGACTTTATTATGTTTACCAAATTTTCCTTATTAAAGTCATTTTTTAAAACTAGAAAATGGTTACGGAAAAGGATTAACTTTTAAGACTTATAAAAATAACGTCTCAATTACTTCCCTCCAAAGGTCCAAATATTTTACAATTAACTCTCCTACTTAATAATCGAACAAATAGTTATAAATAGGAAAATGAACAGTTAATTAATCAATCACAAGCAAATATATATATAGCAGACACTCTTCTCTTCACCCCTTTTGCTCTTTAAGAAAGGGAGAGAAATTCGTAAAGAAACAAATGAGAGTCCTCACGCCCTCCCATCTGTTCTTTTCTGTTTGGATTATTGCAGAGAGGTATGCGGCTGGAAGAGTATTGTATATTTGAGATCTAGCGTTGACACTGAGATTCCGAATGTCATGCAAAACAGAGAAAATAAGAGGGAGAAGAACGTAACCAGGAGTGATGCCAGTTACTAAGTAAGGAAATATGTCATTTTTTTTTGGACGATCTAAAAGGAAAACTCTATCACATAAATTGAGAAAAAGAGAATATCATTTTATATCGAATAAAAAAAAATAACTAATATAGAAATAATTAATTAATCTCTCTTATAAAGTATTAATACATCAACTTTTTTATAACTAAAAAACAATTTCTATATTACTAATACCTTAATAATGTTAATCAACTACCGATCAAACCCTTCAAGGGTTAACAAACAAATTTTCAAACGGTGAAGTTTATTATATAAATTTATAAACAATTATCTGTTTGAATAAGATTGTTGAAATAGAAAAGAAATGGCCAATTATGATTCAGTTTGACCAGTGTACATTACTAACATGAAGAAAAAAAAAGTAACAGAATAATCGACAATGAATTAATTAATTGGTTGGATATTTGAGAAACAAAAATTCATTAATTTATTTATCTTACTTTTATGTTTAAAAATTAATTTTACTTTCTATATTTAATAGTTTCTACATTCAATATCGTATATGACATATTTGAGATCATAAAATTCAAAGAATATCTTAGTACATTATACATACCTTTAATTTAAAATCATAAAATTCAAAAGTTTTCTTTATTTTCATAAAATTTGTGCAAGTCAATCTTAATCAAACAAAATGAAACTAACGGAGGATAAAATTTAAATTGAATATTAGTTGATCTAATGCTACATAAATTTTAAAAAAAAAGACTATATGATAGTTAGAGCTAGCGATTGTATTTGTGAGTGTCTATTGTCAGATTGTGTTGAGTGATGGATAATTATATGATAATAGTTAATAGTGATAGTGATTGTCAATTGACAATAGTGATTAAAAGTGATTATTGATCATAAGATTAGTAATGAAAATTAATAAATATGGTGGATAATAGTGATGCAAAAAGAATATGGTAATTGGTATTTGGTAATATATATAGTAATAATGATTAGTTATGGTAAATGCCGTTACTCGTTAGTGATCGGTGCCTGATTTTTGTAATGCAATATAGTGATCAATAGTAAATGATTAATATTAGAACTTTCATTCGACCCGTCCACAACCCAGGAACCCAATAGCCCACCTCAATTGCGGCGCTAACGTCCATCTCCCCCAATTTTCTTTGGTTACATTTTTGTTCCTCAGGCTCAGAGTTCAGAAAATGGGGAGCATTCCACTTCCCTCGTTGTCTCTACTAATTTCCAGTTCCAGCTCCTCCATTTTTGGAAGATCATCAACGTTTTCCTATCCTCCCGGGCGATTCAGGTGAGTCTTGCTCCTTCTTCCTTAGTTTTTTTCTCCGGTTCGTACTGGAAGTGGATCCTATAATTTCACAATTGCCAGCTGAATTTTCTCATTTCTATTCCAGAAAGGCGGAAGCACTATCCGTTTCCTGCGATTACTCCTGTTTTGAAGTAAAGCCCTCTTAACTTTCCACTTTTCAATGGCCATCATTTTGTACGGTTTTCTACTATATAACTATATATTATCCTAATTTTAGTAAAATTGATTCATGTAAAGTTCAACGTTGTTTGCTTGCCTACATTTACAATTTTGATTAACTGAATATTCACCTACTCCATAGTCACGCTATAATTCTTCGCAGAGGTATTTATTTTCTAGAAGTGTAACTCTCTGTATACTGGTTTACTCTTTTCTTCATTATTTGTTTGCTTTCTTTTCTCTGGGTTTATTTCATAAACACTATGGGGGATACTCGATAGCTCCGGTTGTTATGAATTTGCTAACTTCTTAGGTTAAGAGGTTTAGTCTATCTGAAGGAGTTTGGTGGTATTTGAGCTTTTCTGGAACTTGATAACTATTGCAGGCGCTTTTTATCATCTGTATACGAGCAGAAGCAATGGATACATCATAGGCTTCCTCTTTTTTCTCTTCTTCTAGGTGACAGTAGTGGCTAAGCCAGTAATTCTGATAAGGGGATTCATAAAGAAGAAAAATACAAAATGGCACGCTGATTTGTACCTTTCTACTCTTATGTGTAGGGAATTCGAGATCTTTTTTGAACAAGAAGACATAATTTTCACCTATTTGCCTAGTTTAACTTCGTGATGATTGAATCCCCTTTGTAGCGTATGGCTCCGTCACTGGACTGGCGAAGAAAGGAGTTATGGTAATTAGGTGGTGAGACCTTATTCTGTAACATATACACTCTTTAACCAAAAAGTCATTCAACAACTTTTTTTATTAAATTCCCAAATGATTTCTCTTTCTTCAATTTTCCTTACCCTAGAGGTTAATAAGTATTAGAAACATGGTATTCCTGATAACTCTAGTTCCATCAGAACTTACAAGGCATGCAACATGCTGAACTTGAATTCAGTCAGTTTTCTCTTTATAATTTATCTATTTTGGCTGTCCAGAATTATTGAACATATTGTGGTTGTATAGTGGAGGTGGTAATAATAGATGTGGAATTTTTTTTTTTATGGGTTTGGAGATAAGGGATGTCTCTTATCGACCTCCAGGAACCAAGATCGATCTATTGAGTCAAGTCAACCTTTCCATCCCTGAAAAAAGGTACAGTCTGTTGCTAAAATTCAAATGCACTACATTCCATTACTGCTGTAGAAGTCCTTTGTCATCTTTCCAGCTGATCCTGGCTAAGAGCTAACTAGAGATTACATTGTTCATTTCTTGATTGGATAGAAGCACACATGAGATCAAAATCCAGTGTTTCATAAAATTTGTGAATATCCTAACTGTAAATAATATATGTAAAGACATATCAAGCTGTCTACGGAACAGTATCACTATGAAGAAACTAGAATCTCAAATGCTGATATGCATTTGAAGAGGCTCTCTGTGGATTTGACATGGATCTTTTGTAGTTTTGGCTTGATATTTGGACGGAGTGGCAGTGGAAAAACTACTCTATTGCAGGTGTTCCTTTTGATTTTGTCTTTTGTATTCAAATTCATTTTAGTTTTTCTCCTTTCAACCTCCAAAAGGTACTTTGTTCAGGCTGGTTTTTATCTTTGACCTTCTCCATGCAGTTGATTGCAGGGTTAAGCAAACCAACGTCAGGTTCCATATATGTGCAAAGATATAGTGATGATGATGAACAGATTAAGTCTCCTGAACCCTTACAACCTGAAAGAGTTGGCATTGTTTTCCAATTTCCTGAGAGGTACTCATTTCTTGACTGTGTGTTTCATGCATTGTCAGGATTTTCTTTGCGACACAATGCAATTTTAATCTTGAGGTTCATATTAAACATAATGCATTTTCAGTTACTGTTTTTACTGAAAAGACAAAAGCTCCTCCAGTTATCAATTTATTCCAGGTGCAGATTGCATGAATCATCAGCATTGCAATTATCTAAACACTATTTGTTTACCTCTTAATTCTGGTATTATTTACATAAGTATAGATTTATATATTTACATACATATTGGCAAAGTGAGTATTGCATGTGTTAGGTAGGAATATAAAGTTTAAACAGTTCTTTTTGGTTCCAACAACAGTTTATTTAACTTGATTTTGTCTGTTTCACTGTTCTACAGATACTTTGTTGCCGACACTGTTCTTGATGAAGTTACATTTGGGTGGCCAAGACAAAAGGGTGGCCTACAATTAAGAGAGCTTCTTGCTTCTAGACTTCAAAAGGCCATTATGTCGGTATATTCCTTTTAACTGTGATTTAAGCTGTCATTTAATTTTCTCTTCCAAATGAGAAAGCTTGTCTACTTTCCAGCAAATTATGACAGCTTTTTATGTGGTTGATAACTCCTAGGTTGGTCTAACAGGAATATCCTTGGATAAGGATCCCCATTCATTAAGTGGTGGCTACAAACGTCGGCTAGCCCTTGCTATTCAGTTAGTAAGGATTTCTCATCTATGAAAAATAGGAAGTGTCTATGTGCATTTGTATAAACATGCATATGCCTATTTGTGTGCAAAAAATTATTGATATTTTGATTGATTATCTGTCTGTTAATATGTTTTCTCTTTGCACAGGTTCAAACACCAGATTTATTAATATTGGATGAGCCTCTTGCCGGTCTTGGTATGAAGAAGCTTTCTATGATCTACTTCATTTTGTTTTTTTGGATTACCTTTTTTTTTTTCCCTTTTTGATGTTTTTCCCTTATTAGGTATTTGATTATTCATCAGTTTGTTATTCTCCCACATACATATGCTTTTAATGCAACAAGAGTTCTGGTTTTACAGAACAAGAATAGTTGTGATTTCTAGGTTAAAGTTGAAAGGGTACAGAGGGAATCGATATGCCTGCAGAAGGATTTTACTTTTGTTATATTTGATGAACAACCCTTTTTCTCACCATGGTTGTTGAAGTCTTGATTCCATCTCCCATATTCTGTAATCTGAGTAATCTGTTCTTACAAAAGTCCCAACTTGTTATTCTATGACAGAAGCACCAAGATTGTAAACTCTTAGTAAACCCTATATGCTGAGCTGTTAATAATGACAAACAAGCAAGAATAGGACGACTAATTAGCTTTGGTAATATAAAGAATAGAGTCACGGGTTATGCTACCTGCTTTTACTTTATGAAGAATATGCTGAAATATGTAAATCTTTCTGCCATAGAATAGTAATATTCTTTGTTAGGTTGCATTATCTAATTCTCCAGAACTAAAGGCAACCAGGGTGGGATCTCTATATCTATTTTAGAGGAACTCTTCTTTGGCTTCACTTAAAAGCAATTTTTTTGTTTCTTCTTGTAGAAGCATAGAGTTCCTTGTAGGGCTATCTGATCTTATTCTCCAAATGGTTAAATCGATGTACAAATCATTGTTGTGTTAAAACACTCTTTCTGCTATCTGTGTACTAGCTCTCATATTTGCTTTTGCTAATATGTTACAAGGGCTATTTTGAAAATTTTTGTATAGTTAATTCTTTGCTATGGTTGGTACAAGTGAAGTTCAAGAGCTTGCCAATTAGATCATACCTCTCTTTGGATTGCATGTAGTATAATGGTAGTGAGGCTTGGTTGTGGTATTGAGCAGCAGGACTATGGAGTGAAGCTATTCCCTCAAAGATTTTGCAAGCTTATTTTACTATTTTTTTGTTTGGTATGATATAGCTAGCCTAGTCTATTTTTTAAAAATGAATTACTTGTTTTTAAATATAAATAAGTTATTAGATGGACAATTTTGTTTTGTATTTTTGTCCCCAACTTCAACTATATTCCTAACTCAGTTTCTAAAAAAGTTCATTGTTTATGAGGGAAATCAGATTGGAAGGCTCGTGCAGATGTGGCAAAATTGTTAAAGGATCTAAAGAAGGAGCTAACTTTACTTGTTGTCAGCCATGACCTCAAGTAAGTTCCTGATTTGGTCCATTTGTTATTGTTGTTTACATATGTTATTTTATTGGAAATGAATCACCATACTAGATGTCTAACATGGTTCACTCTTGGTTTTTATTGATATCGAGAAAATTTATCGACACTTTCTGGTGACGTCGAGAAGGAAGTCATTTATCCATAACTTGTGAACTCTGGAAACTTTTCACAGACTCCCTGTCCCTTTTTCTTGATAACTGGGAAATCTGTTGTTTGCCACTTCCAGACTTGGTGGATAATGGGATTTTTCCTCTACCCTACTCCACTAGTCTTGGATCATCAGTCAGGATTCAAACTCCTGCCCTGCGACTACCATACATGCCGCATGTACTACCTTTGCCACTTCCTTGGTCACATTTGGTGGTCCCATAGTGATATTAGGTGTCATGATAAAGAAATATTCGTTTACTCTCCGTTTCAAATTGCATATCTTGTTTGCCTTCTACAATTTTAAAATATAAAAGCACTGAATTTGTATTTTATTGACAATATGTGTGTTTCTGTATGAGGAACAGCCAAAAAAAGAGATGCCTCCCCGGGTCAGCTCAATTGGCAAAGGTTGAGGGACTTGTATCTTGATTCACAAGTTTGATCCCCATGCCAAAAGAACTCAGTTCAATGTTTAAGTAGAGAATGGTAGAGGGGCGGGCACATCATCCCAGAATTTTGAAGGTTGCGGTGGCCCAAAGGGTTGGCTCTGGACAGACTTCTTGATCTTAAAAAAAAGAAGAAAAAAACAGGCAAACAACAGAGTAATTCTTCAAATGTTGAAAATGTAAAATTTGAGTGTCAAACTTTTGATTGTTTGCAATAAAAGGTGAAAACTTATCAAAGAAAT
Source organism: Solanum stenotomum (assembly GCF_019186545.1). Classification (NCBI taxonomy): domain Eukaryota; kingdom Viridiplantae; phylum Streptophyta; class Magnoliopsida; order Solanales; family Solanaceae; genus Solanum; species Solanum stenotomum. The sequence continues at coordinate 30,500,597 of NC_064293.1, read as the reverse complement.
GGGAAAACTAAAACAATCAATTTGAAATAGAAGGGGTAGACGATGTAAGGATATGCTTTTACGCTTACACAGTTGGCAATGTCTGAGTAAAAGATTAATCAATCAATTTTGCCCTCTAAGCAAAACTAGTTGGCCGGTTATATTTTTCACTGCTACCCTAGAAGGATTCAGAAAACTAGTTTTGGCCACTATCTTCCACAAGTGAGATAGAACTGCATTCAACTCTCAACTTAGCATAGTCAAAAAATGGCATTTAATTGGAAGACATAAATCATTATTTTGTTTCTGGTACTTCTATTTTCCTGGCAATTCATTTCTGGTTCTTGATTGATATTTAACTGATCGCAGCGGACAGTGAAGATGAGATATATGTACCTTGTGCTCTTATTGTATTAAAAATTTGGTTCCTTCTCTAATAGCTGCATTGGTGGTTATCTGTAGGGAGTTGGCATCTTTGGTAGATCAATCTTGGAGGATGGAAATGGGAGGAGCACTTAAAAGAGAGCCACTACCCATTTAATACTCAGAACTTATAATGTTCCCAATAATCATTATCTGGTGTAATAGATGAGGTATGACTATGCTATGAGGCCTCTTTATCATCATGCTCTTTCAGTTATGGCTGATCTTCATAGACTGGGAAAATGATAAGAGTTCAGGAGTAGCAAATGTGAACAATGCTCACAAGATAAAAAATGACTGATTTTGCATCATTGGAAAGGCCCTTGTTGTGAAAGTTAGGATATGCCTTTCATGTACTCTCTTACTGTATTTAGTGCCTATCACTCTACCAGGCTATCACACAATATTCTCCTCTAGTTGCGATAGAAGATATATCTACTGATTGATAAAAAAAAGATGTATCTACACAATACAATTTCTAATATTTAGTAAGTTTCTTTTTTTATTAGTTTATATCTAGAAAGTTAAACTTTGCAAGAAGAGATAATTATTGCAACCTCACCATAATGTGAGGATTCAACAATTTAAAGAACATCATAGCATTGTTAGCATGATGGACAACTAAATGATTGTATATATTAATGTAATTATATAGTGATATAAATTAGCATGATCATATACATTTGTTGTAGAATCAAAGGAATAAATATTTTGATAGAATAGCTGATTTGGAGGGCTAGCAAGGCAGATTTAGAGGGATTGAATAGCAGATTTGTGGAGATAGAATAGTTGATCTTTAGGGATAGGAATGGTGGATCTTTAGGGATGTGTAATCTTTATTTCTCTATATAATGGAAAGACTCTCACTTTGAGAGGCATTTCAGCAGAAAATTGATATGGTATTAGAGCCTTCTCTTGGCTGTCTTGTTTCTTAGAGTCATCTGTGGTTCCTTCTAATTTTTTTTTGAAAATCTTGGTTTTTGGTTGACTGTTCATCGACAATCAGTCCTACCACCTGGGAATTTTGTTCTTGGTCATTCTAGTTGCTTTCTTGAGTTTTTGTAGTTTTCATAGCTATTCAAAAGCATGAATTCACATCACTTTGAATCCTTCGGTGTTCGTTTTATTGGAAAAAATTATTCTTCTTGGGAGTTTCAGTTTCAGTTGTTTGTCACTGGCAAAGAACTATGGGGCCATATAGATGGAAGCGATCCTGCTCCTACTGATGCAACAAAGCTAGGTGAATGGAAGATTAAAGATGCTCGGGTGATGATATGGATTCTAGGGTCAATTGACCCTCTTATTGTTCTTAATCTCAGGCCATACAAGACAGCTAAGGCCATGTGGGATTACTTACAAAAGGTTTACAACCAAGATAACAGCGCAAGATGCTTTCAGTTAGAGTATGAAATTGCTAATTACTCTCAAGGAAGTTTTTCTGTTCAGGATTATTTTTCTGGATTTCAGAACTTATGGGCTGAATTTACAGATATTGTCTATGCCAAAATACCTACTGAATCTCTATCAGTGATTCAGGTAGTTCATGAGCAAAGCAAGCGAGACCAATTTTTGATGAAATTACTCTCCGACTTTGAGAGTGTTCGCTCTAACTTGATGAATCGTGACCCGTCTCCCTTTTTGGATGTTTGCTTTAGGGAATTACTTCGTGAAGAGCAACGTCTTGTCACACAAAATGCTTTCAAGAAAGAAAATGATGTCACTGATGCATTTGCTGCTCAAGGTAAAGGAAAGGGCAGGGATATGAGTAGAACCCAATGCTACATGTCACGCCCCGGGCCTACACCCCGGATGTGGCTGACACTTGAAGACCATTGCTTGCCTCAAGCGAACCCTTGGCCTGGCTTACTGACTCAGCGGAAGACTCTAGACAGTAATACAATGATCAAATTAAACTTACTCAAATAACTTAATCAAATAGCTTAGAATGTTTAAAAGTCAACATTCAACTTGGCCAAAATGGCTACTCAAGTCTTAACATATGAAATAACAATGTAAAGACATTCGACTACTAACTGTCTATGAAGCCTCTAAAACAAAGAGGGATGTCGGGACAGGACCCCCGATCATCCTAACATCTGAAAGACTAAAAACAAATAAAGGAGTCCTCCGGAATGCAAGGAGGCTCACCAACAGTCTCTGAAGGCTCAAACTGGATTAACGAGGGGCTGGGTGCTGATCCTGGTTACCTGCGTCTGCATCATAATAAGATGCAGGCCAACTGGCATCAGTATATTGAATGTACGAGTATGCGAGTTGGAAAGCTAAAACAAGATATAGGCTTGAAAGGATTCTGAAAGAAACACTTACCTGACTCTTCTCAACTTCTGAATAACTTCACTCAAATATAAAGCAATAAAGTACATGCAATATATATAAAGCTTATAAAACAGTTGCAACCAACTTACTTCGTTAAAGATAAAGCAATAACAAACTCAACTTTACTCATATAAGAAAATAATATGGTTTCTGTAGAAGATTCTCTAACCGACAACCACCACTATGAGCCTAAGTGGTGATACAACGTTCTTACCATCACACTGCCAGACTGTCCTATACTTTGCCGTCATATAGAACTACTTAACTTAGTGGATACATTAGCTTAACTTATGTGATCATCTAAAAAGTATGACCCATTAATACCCATGATGGCTACATGGTTTATGGAGACTTGAGTTAATATGAACTCGCATCCCCATATCGGTGCTCAATACTACTCCCAAAAATATACTTAGCTCATATGTTTTAAAATAACTTCTTTCTTTGGTTTGAGATAATTACTCAAAGTTTAGCTTAAAAGCTTTCTTGGAATCGATGCTCCCTTTTCTTGCTCAAATGTGAAAACATTTATAAACTATTTGGGGAATACTTAGTTCCCTTATAGCTTTTTGAGAAATGAACTCAACTCTTCACTCTTTGCTTAACTTGAAACTTAAGTCTTAAAACAAAGTTAAAACGTTTGTTGAAGACTTTTGAAAACTTTAAAAACTTTGCTTGACTTTCTTCTTAACTTCTAGACTTGACTCTTAACTTCTCTCTGACTTTGATCCTAACTTTCCTTGAATTGGATTATGGATTCAAGGTTCATGATCTCATGTTTATGAATGATTTCATGATGTTTAGATGTACCTTAGAGTGTTGGAATCAACTAGAAAACATAGGTACATTGCCAAGGAACAAGTACGAAAAGGTGGGGAACGAAAGGGGAGAACTGGCATCCCTGGCGCTCTGGGCGCTAGCCCTCAAAGTTTAGAGAGCTTGTTGTGGCGCTCTGGCTGGCGCGGCGCGCCAGAGCCCAAAAGTTCAGAGGAACTTTTGTGGAGCTCTGGGAGGCGCGGTGCCCCAACCCCCTCCCCAGAAAACTCCGAACTTTCTTCTTCGTTTTTCAACTCTAAACCCTCTAATTTCACTTGGTTCTTTCCCAAAACACTTAGAATCATCAATACCCTCAATATACAATAAATTCAACTCGAAATTTCACCCGGAAACATGAATCAAATCATCAAGAAACTTCAACAACACAATCCACAAGAATTCAACGAAACTTTCAACAATGTTCATCAAGAACTCAATTTCTAAATTTCAAAGACCTAAATTCGCTGAATGTAATCCTGGGTGGCGCGTGGGTGAACTAACCCAACGCTATGTGATCTCACATACCTGGTAGGAATAAATCCTTGGCGAAAACCACAACTAAATGGATCGATCTTAATGAATTCTTGCCCTTCTTCTTTCTCCTCTTTTCTCCTTTCTCCAAGCCCTAGTGTAAAATTCCAATTTCTAAAACTGACTAAAATCTTATTTTACCCATATTAAACTCCTAAAAACGGATTAAAATAATAGGGCAAGGAAAAGACTAAAATACCCCTTAAAAATCCGGATTGGACATTTTCTTATTTGAACAACCCAACTTCCAATGGGCATATCTCACTCATACGAACTCGGAATTTCGCAAACTTGGCGGCGTTGGAAAGATCATTCCAAGAGTTTTCCAACCATATCTAGAAGTACACCTAACTCATCCTGAGCTAGGAGTTATGGCCGTGTGAAGTTGACCAAAAACTCACTTTTCCTAACAAACAAATTTCCAGGATTGTCACTATTTCCAAAAACGATTATTTCAAGTTCTTAGCTTCTTCCTAGCTATTTCAATTCGCTAGATGTTACATTACAGTTGCAAGGAATATGGTCATATTGCTAGCAATTGTAGCAAGAAGTTCTGTAATTATTGTAAACAACAGGGACACGTTATCAAAGAGTGTCCCGTGCGCCCTCAATATTGTAGAATCAATGCTTTTCAAGCTAGGATAAATGGTTCCACTAATGATAACTCATCTTCAGGACAAGTTTTTACTCCTGAAATGGTACAACAAATGATCGTGTCAGCCTTTTCAACATTGGGATTACAAGGTAATGATGTTACATCTAATTTTTGGATTGTTGATTCAGGTGCTTCCAATCACATGACCAACTCAACGAGCATCCTAAAAAATGTTTGTAAGTATCAAGGTCCATCACAAATACAGATTGCCAATGGTAGTAATTTACCAATTACCAAGGTTGGGGACATTACTCCAACTTTCAAGAATGTTTTTGTTTCACCAAAGCTCTCAACTAGTCTTATTTCAGTTGGGCAATTGGTAGATAACAATTGTGATGTGAATTTTTCTCATAATGGTTGTCTCGTGCAGGATCAGGTGTCGGGGACATAATCGTGAAGGTGCCTAAAGTTGGACAATTGTTTCCTATACACTTTTCCATTCCTCCTGTTCTATCTTTTGCTTGTACTTCTACTGCTAGTAAGACTAAGGTTTGGCATAAGCATCTAGGACATCTAAATTCTGTTGTGTTGTCTCATTTATCAAATTCTGGTTTAATGGGAAGTAATCAGTTTTCAGTTGCTTCCATTAATTGTTTTACTTGTAAATTAGGCAAAAGTAAAACTCTTCCTTTTCCTAATTTTGGTAGTCGTGCTACAAAGTGCTTTGATGTCATTCATAGTGATGTTTGGGGAATTTCACCAATTATTTCTCATGCTCATTTCAAATACTTTGTGACATTCATTGATGATTATAGTCGGTTTACATGGTGAATTTTGTTCAATCCAAATTTGAGGTATTTTCCATGTTCAAGACATTTTTGGCTTACATTGAGACTTAATTTTCTACATGCATCAGATTATTAAGATCTGATTCTAGTGGAGAATATGTCTTGTGAATTCAAAAAATTCTTGCTTGACAAAGGAATTGTCTGACAACACTCTTGCCCATATACACCACAACAAAATGGAGTTGCTGAACCAAAAAATCGTCATCTTTTAGATGTCACTCGTGTACTTTATTGATTGAGTCCTCAGTACCAACTAAATATTAGGTGGAAGCTTTGTCTACCGCTGTCTATTTAATTAATAGATTGCCATCTAAAGTGCTAAATTTTGAGTCTTTATATTTTCATCTTTATCATCAAAATCCTAACTATAGTGATTTTCATACATTTGGTTGTGTTTGTTTTGTGCATTTGCCTCCTTCGCAACGCAATGAACTTTCTGTACAGTCTACTAAATGTGCTTTTATGGGTTATAGTACTTCACAAAAAGGTTTTATTTGCTATGATCCATGTTCTCACAAATTTCTTTGAGAATCAATATTTCTTTCCTACGATTGTAGATCCATCTTATGTTTCTCCTCTTCTTCCTACTTTTGAGGATTTATCATCTTCTTTTAAGAGGTTCAAACCTGGATTTGTGTATGAACGACGTCGGCCAACTTTATCCTATCCCGACACTGATCTGCCACCTGAAACTGTACCACAACTAGAATCTGAGAATTCTTCAAGATCTAGTCCTCTTGAGCCTACTCGAGATCTACCAGAGTATCTCGTACTCCCAATTGGTATGGCTTTTCCTCTACTTTATCCAACATATCTGTTCCATCTTGTTACTCACAAGCTTCCAAGTATGAATGTTGGCAAAAAGCAATGGAGGAAGAACTTTTGGCTCTTAAAGAAAATGACACAGGGGACATTATTTCATGTCCTTCAAATGTCCGCCCTATTGGATGTAAATGGGTTTATTCAATCAAACTTCATTATGATGGATCTCTTGATCGGTACAAAGCTCGATTGGTTGTTCTTGGTAGCAGACAAGAGTATGGGGTGGACTATGAGGAGACTTTTGCACCCGTAGCCAAAATGACTACGGTGCGAACTATCATTGCCATTGTTGCTTCACAAAACTGGTCTTTGTATCAAGTGGATATAAAAAATGCTTTTCTCCATGGTGATCTTAAAGAAGATATTTATATGAAACCTCCACCTAGTTTGTTCTCATCGCCTACATCAGATGTATGCAAGTTGAAGTGATCTTTGTATGGATTAAAACAAGCTCCAAGAGCTTGGTTTGATAAGTTCCGGTCTACTTTGCTACAATTTTCTTTTGAGCAGAGTAAATATGACTCATCTTTGTTTCTTCAGAAAACATCTACAGGTTGTGTTATTCTTTTCGTGTATGTAGATGACATTATTATCACAGGAACTAATTCTTCACTAATCACTAGCCTCCAACAGCAGCTTAAAGATTCTTTTCATATGAAAAATCTTGGTACTCTTACTTATTTTTTGGGTTTGGAAGTTCATAATGTTGCTTCAGGTGTGTTTCTAAACCAACACAAATATACTCAGGATCTGATTTCTTTGGCTGGTCTTCAAGATTCATCCTCCGTAGATACTACATTGGAATTGAATGTGAAGTATCGTCGGGAGGAAGGCGATCTTCTTCTTGATCCAACTATATTTCGACAATTAGTTGGGAGTCTAAATTACCTTACTATTAATCGGCCTGATATCTCTTTTGCAGTTCAACAAGTTAGTCAATTTATGCAAGCTCCCTGTCATCTCCACTTGGTGGTTGTTCGTCGCATCATTCGGTATCTTCTAGGAACATTTACTCGTGGATTGTTCTTTCCAAGTGGTTCTCCTATTCGTCTTAATGCTTTTAGTGATTCTGATTGGGCGGGATGTCCTGATACTTGTCGTTCAGTCTCAAGTTGGTGTATGTTTCTTGGAGAGTCATTGATATCTTGGAAGAGTAAAAAGCAAGATCGTGTGTCAAAATCTTCAACAGAGGCTGAATATCGATCCTTGTCTATTGCTTGCTCTGAGGTTGTATGGCTTCGTGGATTACTTGCTGAGATTGGNATTACCTTACTATTAATCGGCCTGATATCTCTTTTGCAGTTCAACAAGTTAGTCAATTTATGCAAGCTCCCTGTCATCTCCACTTGGTGGTTGTTCGTCGCATCATTCGGTATCTTCTAGGAACATTTACTCGTGGATTGTTCTTTCCAAGTGGTTCTCCTATTCGTCTTAATGCTTTTAGTGATTCTGATTGGGCGGGATGTCCTGATACTTGTCGTTCAGTCTCAAGTTGGTGTATGTTTCTTGGAGAGTCATTGATGTCTTGGAAGAGTAAAAAGCAAGATCGTGTGTCAAAATCTTCAACAAAGGCTGAATATCGATCCATGTCTATTGCTTGCTCTGAGGTTGTATGGCTTCGTGGATTACTTGCTGAGATTGGATTTCCTCAATCTCATCCTACTCCTCTCCACGCTGACAATACAAGTGCTATTCAGATTGCTGCTAATCCAGTTTTTCATGAGAGGACCAAACACATCGAAGTGGATTGTCATTATATAAGAGAAGTTGTAGATAAATGAGTCCTTACTCTTCCACATGTGTCCAGCAATCTTCAAATAGCTGATGCGTTTACAAAATCCATGGCACGGCAACGCTATCAGTTTCTAGTAGGCAAATTGATGCTTCTTGATCCACCAACATCAATTTGAGGGGGGATGTTAGCATGATGGACAACTAAATGATTGTATATATTAATGTAATTATATAGTGATATAAATTAGCATGATCATATACATTTGTTGTAGAATCAAAGGAATAAATATTGTGATAGAATAGCTAATTTGGAGGGATAGCAAGGCAGATTTAGAGGGATTGAATAGCAGATTTGTAGAGATAGAATAGTTGATCTTTAGGGATAGGAATGGCGGATCTTTAGGGATGTGTAATCTTTATTTTCTCTATATAATGGAAAGACTTTCACTTTGAGAGGCATTTCAGCAGAAAATTGACAAGCATGACTAATTTCAGTGTCCACATTGATGGAGGAAATGAGTTGTTGTCTCCTTATACGATCTTGGACAATGCTCACCGTGAGCTAGCTTTTGCGGTTGTCCTAATGTCCATTTTTTCACAAGAATACTAATTCAACAATTATTAGCATTACAACAACTGATCAACCTTAATGATTATAGCCCATTTCTCCTACATTGGCGTTACACATGGAAGGAAGGAGGTACTCGTTTGTTCTTCTGTGTTAACTTTTGCTCACACCTCCATACTACATACTCCTACTTATTAGTTGTATATATTACCCTTAAAGCTCTAACAGTAGACGCGCAAAGGATCAAATTATCACTCTTCCTTGAACATTTTTCCGTCTTGAGCTTCATCACCAAGTCTGAATTACAAATTGAGATAAAGGACTTAGATGATGGCGCATAAGTATGTTTACGTAACAACAGAAGAGAATGACTGCAATTCTATGTGGTTTTACTTGCAATCAGTGTCTGTTTTAATCCAGTACCCTTTATCGCTGGTAAAGCATCATAACTTGTACCAGTTGGAGATACTTTTAAGGCATGGAAGCCAGAGGAAACTTTTTATCGACTGCACCACTTGCTCCAGGGTCCAGAGTTGCAAATCTTTCAGGAAATATTCTAATTTCATCCTTTAGTTGATTGTTCTCATCTTTAATTGTTGAGGATGAACACTCCTTTGAAACAGTTTTAGGACCTACAACAATATTAAAACCTAGGTGTTAAGTGATATATCATCCACTGAGGTAGTCAACCCCTTTTACCCTTAATAGAATGAGATCTTCAGGAATGTTGAGAGGTCATAGTGACCCAAAATCACTCAAGGTTATGCTTGGAGTACTTTGTCATATGATGTTTTATAGAACTAGAAATTTTAATAGGATCCTTGCACTTCTTGTTGCATATTAGTTCTTTATTTATGTTCTTTCTTCGCATTTCCCTTAGTTGATTCCAGCAATCATCTCTGACAATTTATAATGACTTGCAGGTTTTTATGAGACGTGAATTACATACAATTCTTGGAGAGGTGCTCAAGGTTATTGATTTTACTTCAATCCCTGACTATTGAGATCTTCACATTTCATGTAACCTCTTAAATGTAATTAACAGTTTCTGTAATGAGTTTTTAGATAGTTTCTAACTTTCTATAGCACTTAGTTTGTTCTTCAATTTTAATTAAAGTTTGATGGGTCTGCAGCATTTTCTTTGTCCTAGTCTCTCACCAAAAGTTTTGAATGTCGATTGGAATTTTGTTCAAAATATGTATTATTGTATGCATGTATTGGTAAATTAATTTACACTGTTGAACATACATGAATAGTAGCTTTTCTAGTTGTGGCAGTGAAGGCATGAACATCTATTTTTGCTGTAGTTCTGGGTGTATTGTTGTTGTTCTCTTTTTAAGCCTTAAAGTGCAAATGTGCTGAAGCTAAACAGAGAGAACAGAAACTTCAAAACATGCATGCACACTTCAATCTTGCTATCATTAAAGGGGATTTTTCTTTCTGCTTAGAAACCAACAATACTAGTAGGTGATATCTTTCTATTCGTTTTAGCTTCGGTGGACAGAGTCACACGTGTATCTCGTAAAATGAGTAATGGTGCACACGAACACCTAAGTTGTCAAAAAGAAATAAAATAGTTAGGTAACTTGTTACTCAGAAAACGGCAACTTAGTGGCCAAGCAAGAACAAGTGATCTAGTCAAATTTTATTAATTCTTCCAACTTGTCATGAAATTGTTTCTTAATTTATCAGGATCATTTTTAATGCTTTGTTAAGTAATTACTCTTATCCCATATTAGTTGTTCACTTTTTCCTCTACGAGCTTTTAAAGTAATCATAATTAAGATAAGTAATTTTACTAATTTATCATTTATCCACTCCTTTGAAAACTATTTTTTTTTAACTTATAAGCTTGATTATGCTTTTTAAAAAATATTAATTGTAGGGGTGGAATTGAATAATTAATTTTTCCTTTAGTTTGATAAATGGACAAATAATTTGAGATGACTATTTATAATAAGTTGGACACGACATCTACTATAGGACGGAGATAGTAAAATTTCATTTTCTTAAGATAGTTGAAATTTCTTTCCAAAAAATGTTTGTTTTCCCTTTTTAATCATTTCTTTCTTTTTTTTTCTCCGAAATCCTTATAACTTTAATTAGTTAGTTATTTCCTATTTTGGTTAGTAGTAATATTTACATACATTCTGTAATCTCTTTTTGTTTTGTTTTGTTTTTTTTTTGGATTTTTCATTCGACTCCGATTCAAGAGCCCACAATTGAGCTCGTTATCGCCTATTTTGGTTAGGTTTTTGCCCTCGCAATCAGCGCCAAATTTCAAATTCTCTTTAGGTCGGTTGTGCCTATAAATAGTTCCCAATTTCGCTTCTTCTCCAAACCGATCCCCTTTCACCCCGGCTTCTATACGATGACCATATCTGAGAGAAGCATGAACCGGCCCGTCGGAATCAAACCGGATCCGTCCAAGAAGCCGGTTTACCTCACCAAAGCACAGAGAGAGCAGTTAGCCCTTCAGGACGAGATCGCCGATCAGAAACGCTGCCACAAACATCTTCAGGCTAAGTACAACTGCCCTTCCTCCGATAACCACTATTGCGGTAAGAACCGAAAAAGAGATAGAGACAGGAACAGTGACAGAGATAGAGATAGAGAGAAGGAACCGAATCGAGTTAGATTGGAGAATCCGGCAGAGAAGGAACTTGAAGCTATTCATGAGCAATATTTGGGATCTAAGAAACCCAAGAAACGGGTGATTACATCCAGTGCAAAACTCCGATCATCCTTCGACTGGCAGAACTCTGAAGACACTTCTCGTGACGTCAACCCTCTTTATCAAAACCCTCACGAAGCCCGTCCACACTTTGGTCGCGGATTCTTTGGTGGAATCGACAGAAGGGAGCAGAAGAAGCTTGCCATCAAGAATGAGAGGGAGATGCAGGAGGAGATTTGGAAGAAGGGAGGTGTTGAGGCGACTGCAGTAGAAGCAGCTGCCTTGAAGAAGAAGGAACAAAATGCTGATTTGTATGACACTTTTGACATGAGGGTTGATCAACACTGGACAGATAAGAAGCTGGAGGAAATGACAGAGAGAGATTGGAGGATATTTAGGGAGGATTACAACATATCCTATAAGGGGTCGAGGATACCCCGTCCCATGAGGAATTGGGCCGAGAGCAAGTTAACTACAGAGTTGCTTAAGGCCGTTGAGAGGGCTGGCTACAAGAAGCCTTCTCCTATTCAAATGGCTTCCATTCCGCTTGGACTTCAACAACGTGATGTGATTGGTGTAGCAGAGACTGGTTCAGGTAAAACTGCTGCTTTTGTTCTCCCTATGCTGAATTATATCACTAGGCTTCCTCCATTGAGTGAAGAGAATGAGGCAGAGGGGCCATATGCGGTTGTAATGGTGCCCACACGAGAACTAGCTCAACAAATTGAGGATGAGACCGTCAAGTTTGCACACTATTTGGGTATCAAAGTTGTTTCTATTGTTGGTGGGCAGTCCATAGAAGAGCAAGGTTTTAGGATTAGGCAAGGCTGTGAAGTTGTGATTGCAACACCTGGGCGACTTCTCGATTGCTTGGAGAGACGTTATTGTGTTATGAACCAGTGTAACTATGTTGTTCTTGATGAGGCTGACCGGATGATTGATATGGGTTTTGGACCTCAAGTTGTTGGTGTACTGGATGCAATGCCTTCAAGTAATATGAAACCAAAGAATGAGGATGAAGAGCTTGATGAGAAGAAGATTTACCGTACCACTTATATGTTCAGTGCTACCATGCCACCTGCTGTAGAGCGGCTGGCTAGAAATTACTTAAGAAATCCTGCTGTCGTGACTATTGGCACTGCTGGAAAGGCTACTGACCTCATTACTCAACATGTCTTCATGGTAAAGGAATCTGAGAAAATCTTTAAGCTGCAGAGGTTTCTGGATGAGCTTGGAGATAAGACTGCTATTGTGTTCATCAACTCTAGAAAGTGGGTTGACACTGTTGCCAAGAATCTGGATAAATCCGGCTATAGGGTAACCACACTGCATGGTGGGAAATCACAGGAGCAGAGGGAAATCAGCCTTGAAGGATTTAGGACAAAGAAGTATAATGTGTTAGTTGCTAGTGATGTTGCCGGTCGTGGAATTGATATACCTGATGTGGCCCATGTGATTAACTATGATATGCCAAACAAACTTGAAGCATACACCCATCGTATTGGACGTACAGGTCGTGCAGGAAAGACAGGTGTAGCCACAACATTTTTGACCTTGCAGGATACTGAAGTCTTTTATGATCTTACGCAAATGCTCATCCAAAGCAACAGTCATATTCCCCCCGAACTTGCTAGGCACGAAGCTTCAAAGCTCAAGCCGAGAAGTATTCCTGGCAGACCACCTAGGAGGAATGATATTGTTTTTACTCATTAAAGTTGGAACTCATGCATATTCTATCATAGTGGTCGAGAGTAAAGAGTTCATATAATGGTATCTGCTGAAAGATGGAGTTGGTAGATATGGTGAAGGACACCTACATAGTGCAGTGGTAAACACACAACCAGTTATTTTATAAATATTCTTCATTCTATTACTAACAACAAATATGTTGTTAACTTTCCTTAAGGCATTGTCACTTGGATTGTTGGCAACTGAGTCTTTCTGTGAACATCTACTCTCTTGTTTCTTATATTTCTTTAAACATTACAGTATCTTTTGACACTGTCTGCGCAGTTTTGGTTTTCCTTATATTTCTGTTATACTTTACTCTATCTCAGGTACTATGTTCTTACTTATGATTGTGATTATATGACAACAACATACCCACTCTAAACCCATAACTGGGGTCTGGGGAGGGTAGTGTGTATGCAGACCTTACCCTTAACCTGGAAGGTAGCTGTTTCCAATAGACCCTCGGCTCAAGGAAAATTGATTGTGATAATATGATGCTGAGAATTTCACTGTACTGGTAAAAAAATTCTTTACCTAGTGTTCTCCTAACCTTTTTACCCAAAAAAAGGAACAGATCAATGGTAGTATAGTGCAGTATGCCATGGCACTCCATTGGGGGGTTGAGGGGTTGGTTTGCAGAACCATTCATATGTATTACCCCTTAGTAACAGTCAACGGGACTATGCAAAGCATTCAGCTTGAGGTTTCATGCATTGAAAGTGTGGGTTTAGTTACATGAGACTTGCATGCATTGCTCACTTACACTTAGTTATGTTTAGATTATGACAGATTGCTCACTTGATGGTGAAGCATATCAAGAGTTAGATAATGATCTTTTTACGTGAAAACAATCTGAGGCCCATTGTACCATCGACACTTGTAGAATTGATCATATTACCACTATGTAAATGAAGTTCAGAAGGCTCTTGATTGATTGCAGGACATGCTTTAGTGTTTTGTTTTGGCCCAACTTTCAAATGATTTATAGTTTTCAGCTTATTTCATTCTATCAGTATAACAACAAGGCCCTTGAGCACCTTGTAAAGATGGAAAATGACTTTTTAGTAGTCATCAGTAGTCAGCAATCTGATGGAGGAGGAGTACTATGAGTGCATCAGGTGTACATGCAATTTCCCCGTAATAATCACAGAGAGGGATGCACCAATAATTACTCTGCGGGAGAGAGAATAGCCATCCTTTTTAGTAGTCATCCTTGGTGTCCTATTGCTTATGCACCACAAGCGAACTACTTGTTTAACTGGACAGAACCTGGGGAAGCATTTGGATAATGCATGAGAAATGTGGTTTTAGATGCTTGAATTAGTTTTATGGTGGAAGAAGTAGATGTTGGCACATATAAAAGTCAACTTCTGCTTCCATATAATATATAATGTGAAATGCAGGTAAAATCAACATATTGCATTTCATGTACTGTCAAAGTGCCTTCTCACTGTAAAGAAAGATGATGAGACATTGGATTAATTTCTTGTGTGTGATTGTGCAGCACAGATTGAAGCTTGGGACTGATATCCTGTAGATAATAAGCAATTGAACAGGCATGAACTTCCTTAGCTCCTTGGAGTTATCCTAAGTACTTTTTAATAACAATACATTTATACTTTATTAATGAAACATTTTTTCGTTCCTTGCTTACATCCTTTTTGCAATATTTCTGTCTATCTTTATCTATGCCAACATTCTGACACCCACCATTTGTGTATATATGATTGTTAGCTAGGCTGGCCTTTGCTCTTGTATTGGGAATTGGTGGTGGTGGAGGTGTTGCTGTAAACAAATATTGGATAACCTTTTGTTAGTTTGCTTCTTATGTGAATCATGTTTCTGATTCTCTTGTCTGTTTTATATCCTCCCTTGTCACTAGCATGCTTTTGCTTTTGCTTTCCTTCAGGTTTTCACCGGGATGTTTATATTGGCCGTTGGAAGAGGTACTCTTTTGTCTATTATTTTGTTTTGAAAGAATGAAACAACATGGTTGGATTAAACAACATGCTCTGGCAATCTAAATAAGAGTGTCATGGGTTGCTTTACTTGCTTTTACTTTGATGAATATACAAAAAATGTTGAATCTCTCTGCCATAGAACTTTTTAAGATTCCATAATAGGTTTTATTAACTACTTCAAAAACTAAAGGCAATCAGGGTGGAAATGCATCTGTTTGAGAGGAACTCTTCTATTGCTTCACTAAAAGCAAATTGTGTTTGGTTCTACTGATTAATGGATCCATTAACTGATTTGGCATGATATTTAGGCCCTTGTAACTTTGGAAACAAATTTAAATACTGTATCCTCGCCATCGTGTGAGAATTCAGCACTCTCACTGAGAGCATTTTAGCATGACAATACTTTTTCGACAATTCTTAGTGTTGCAATAATTGATCAAACTTTGTGTGATACAGCCCATTTCTATTGCGCAGCAGTACATAGAAGGAGGAGGTACTCCTTTATTCTTCTCTATTACTTTTTGCTCACACCTTGATATAGTAAATACTACATTTTAGTTGCATATACTACTGGTCTTTTCTCCAGTATTTTCTTTTCATACCTGTTTTGGTATGTTTTACTTGAGCCAAGGTCTATCGAAAATAGTCTTTCTACCTCAAGTCCTCTACACCTCAAGTCCTCTACAGGTAGGGTAAGGTTGCATACACCCCACCCTCTCAAGACCCCACTTGTGGGATTTTACTAGGTATGTTGTTGTATCCACTTCATCATTTGCTTTGAAGTTAGAAGCTTCCCAGGAAATAATTCTATTTGTACATATTTTTTTGGATTGTTCTCATATGTCAATCCTTGAGGATGAACTCTTATCTGAAATATTTTTAGGACCTGATACTGTCTTCAAGAAGCAGAAGAACTTGTGTAATGCTTTTATACTTTATGTAAAATGTGCATCAATCTTTTTTGTTACAGCTAATATGAAATGTCATCTTAATGTTTAGATCATGGAAAGAGTTTGGTAGATAGGATAAAGATATTAATTTCAGGATAAAATTTGGGATTAACCTTATTTATGTTTTAGTTTGTAGTATTAACTAATCTTGAGATTTATTTATGGGAAAATTACCTATCTACACACCATTATTTACTATATTTTCTATTATTCCTTGCCATTTTAAAATAATACAAAAATCCCTCTTTTTCCTCCAAAAACCCAAACGTCCGGATACATTACTCTTCATTCCAAACCCACGTTTCCCCACTCCTATTTTCACTCCTTCAATCTTTCCCTATTTTCACTCCCATAATCTAATTAGTTATCTTCCTCATCCTAAAATTTGAATTTCAAAAGATTTCTCTCTCTACTTAATCAATTTCAAATCTGTCAATAGGTAATTGTCCTCTCCACTTTGTTGTTCGATTTTTTTTTTTTTTCATCAATTTTCTGAAACATATGGATGCTCCTTTGTTTAGTAGTGGGATTACCCAATTAAATATATCTAACACTGATTGAATTTATGATTATGATGATCATAAATGGGCTGAAAACAAATCTAAAAGCTTGCACGATTCATTTACAACGACGAATCAAAATTTCGAGAAAGCAAAGTCGAAGAAGGATGTACCTTCATTGTCTAAAGTGGATGTGGAAAAAACATCCAAGAAAAGGGGTAGAAAAGTTGCTCATGTTATTTCTCGACCTACATTACCTAGGGTATCTGTTTCCTAATTGATATTTTTTTTTTTAATTTTTGATATCCCCCATTGTTAGTTGCTTCAAAAAATTTGATACATTGTTGTTAAAGTGATATCATATTACTATGTGTCTTGATTTAAATGTATTAGGTTGATACATAAAACCCTAGTTTCGTTCTCTATTTTAATTTGTGTTATGAATGTATAAGATTATAAAGTTCAAATTATATGATTAGCTATAATATGCATAATATTGTATCGCATTCTAATATGGTTCAAACCTGATACAAAAATATCACATAATGAGTATATGATGTTATATTTAGTACCAAATACAAAATTTTGATAATTTTTTTACTTTATCAAGTTTTAATGAGTATTAGATAAATTTTTATCAGTATGTATTAGTTAAACAGTGAGATACCTTGTAGTTGCAATTATATATCACATACTTCAATTTTTTTGTTCACATTTTAGTTTCAATCAGTTTTCAATTAGTTGAGCATGTATTATGTAGATTTTTTTAGTTGATGAACGTTATTTTAGAATTGCAGTCTTTGAAATACGTCATTAAATAGATTTCAAAGCACTCGCTAAGGTTTGGTTCTACGTACAATATGAATTTTATCGAAGAGTTTGAATTGTCCACATGAGATGAAGGTATCAAATAATTCAATAATACTTTTTTTGGGTCATACCTCAATATCCCAAAATGTAACTACCAAGGATAGATCACAAAGTGTTTGTTGCTTTTGGAGGTGGAGTAGGACAACATGGACTTCATATTCATCATGCTAATAGAAATGTTTTGCATTTTAGTATCAAGAAATTTGCAATCATAACTGGTTTGAAATGCACATGAAACATTGGAGATTTTAGATATCCAGATTCCATAACGAGTAGGCTAGTTCAAAGGTACTTGACCGGGGAAAAGAATAGTGTAAACAAGAGATGGTTGGTTCAATGTTTTATAATGGGTATTTGGGAAATCATCTAGGATGTCGTTCAAATGACAATCCTTTATTTCATTAATACATTTATTTTCTCTCAACTCGGTGATACACATATATCAATCGAGGATTTCTTAATGATCGAAGATAGGAGGTATCAACAGTTTCCTTGGGGACAACTTGCTTTCTCAAAGTTGATGAAATCACTTAGGCAGGAGTTCACCTCTAAAAAACTAATATATCGGTTATTCGGCATGTCATATGCTCTTAATGTTTGGATATATGAATGTGCATTTGTAGTAAATGAAGAGATTGTCATTAATGCTATCATTTCCTTCTTTAACAACAATTCTTCATTTATCACAAAAGCACATTCATATATCCAAACATTAAGAGCATATGGCATATCGAATAACCGATACATTTGTTTTTCAGAGGTGAACTCCTGCCAAAGTGATTTCATCAACTTGGAGAAAGTAAGTTGTCCCCAAGGAAACTGTTGATACCTCCCATCTTTGATCATTAAAAAATCATCGATCGATATATGTGTATCATTGAGTTGAGAGAAAATGAATGTATGAATGAAGTAAGGGATTGCCATTTAACGACATCTTGGATGTTGTCCCAAATACCCATTGTAAAACGTTGAACCAGGCGTTCCTTGCTTACATTATTCTTTGCCTTTGGGAAGTACCTTTGAACTAGCCTACTCGTTGTGGAATTTGGATATCTAAAATCTTCAATGTTTTCTGTGCATTTCAGACCAGTTATGATTGCAAATTCCTTGATACTAAAATGCAAAACATTTCCATTTGCATGAAGTTCATATGTGTTGTCCTGCTCCACCTCCAAAAGCAACAAACACTTTGTGATTTGTCCTTGGTAGTTACGTTTTGGGATATTGAGGTATGACCCAAAAATAGTATTCTTGAATAATTCAATACATTCATCCCCCGTGGACAACTCAAACTCTTCGATAAAATTCATATTGTACGACCTTAGTGAGTGCTTTGAAATCTGTTTAATGATGTATTTCATAGACTACAATTCCAAAATAATACTAAAACAATCTACATGCTAAACTGATTGGAACTAAAATGTGAACAAAAAAAAATTTAAGTATGTGATACATAACTGCAACTACAAGGTATCTTACTATTAACTGATATAATAATGACAAAAGTGTATCTGATACTCATTAAAACTTGATAAAGTAAAAAATCTGTCAAATTTTGTATCTGATACTAAATATAACATTATATACTCATTATGTGATATTTATGTATCAGATTTAAACCATGTTAGAATGCGATACAATATTCTGCATATTATAGCCCATCATACAATTTGAACTTTATAATCTGATACATTTATAACACAAATCAAAATAGAGAACAAAATTCAAATTTTATGTATCAACCTAGTACATTTTAAATCAAGATACATAGCAATATGATAATATCACTTTAACAATAGTATATCAAATTTTTTGAAGCAACTATCAATAGGGGATATAAGAAAAAAATTAAAAAGTATCAGTTAGGAAATAAATACCCTGGGTAATGTAGGTCGAGAAATTGCAAGAGCAATTTTTCTACCCCTTTTCTTGGGTGATTTTTCCATATCCACTTTAGACGATGAAGTATATCCTTCTTCGACTTTGCCTTCTCAAAACTTTGATTCATCATTGTAAATAGATCGTGCAAGCTTTTAGATCTGTTTTCAGGATCATCAGAATCCTAAATTCGATCAGTGCTAGATGTATTTAATTAGGTAATCTCAATACTAAACAAAGGAACATCCAGAAAATTGATTAAAAAAAAATGAAGAACAACAAAGTGGAGAAGACGATAACTACCTATTGACAAATTTGAATTTGATTGACTGGAGAGAGAAATCTTTTGAAATCAGGATTAGGATGAAGGAGATAACTGATTAAATTATGAGAGTGGAAATAAGGAGAGAGTGAGGAAACGTGGGTTTGGAATGGAGAGTAATGTATCCAGACGTTTGAGTTTTTTGTAGGAAAAAGAGGGATTTTTGTATCATTTTGAAATGGTAGGAAATAATAAAAAATATGGTAAAAAATGGTGTAGATAGATAATTTTTCCAAATTTAAGAGATTGTCCATATATTCTAATGAAATTTAAAAGATTGTCAATGTATTCTCCGTGGTAACATGGAGTGGATTAGAAGCAACCACATATATATATATAAACCCAAGCGTCTGCATCTCCACCCTACACATGTAGTGCTATCTCATATGTGGACATCACATCCTATTATTAGTATACTAGAATGTCAATTGTCATGCGCGTTAAGACTTCAATTATTAAAGTAGACAAATTACACCATAAAATATATATTATTCTGTGCGTTTTAATTTGTTTGTCTTGTTTTGATTTGGATGAAGTTAAAAGAAAATTTTAAATTTTGTGATCTTAAATTATACATTTTGCTAAATATATCAAAATGCCATTTAATCTTGTGATTTTGATGTGCTATGTAGAAAATTAAAATTAAAAAGTTGCTAAAATATAGAGGAGACGTCTTTTTTCAAACAAATTAAAAATGAAAATAGTACAAATAAATTGAAACTGAGAAAATATTCACATTGTATTTACCTACCAACACAAAAAAGCCCAAATTAAGTTTCCACCTTTCCCGTGAAATTTGACCATTTGATTCCCCATCTTCTTTCTTTTTCTATTTTCTCAGGACCCTATTGAATCAAAATGCTAAACAGTTGAAACTGGAAAGAATACTGCAAGCTATTATTCCCTTTTTCCTATTTATTTGTAAAAAAAAATTAAATTGATTTTTCTTTTTACTTGTCATTTTTGACAAATTAAGAAAGAATAAGTTTTTTTTTATTATACCCTCAATTAATAACATTGAGTTAATTTCTTTGAAAAATTTAGTGAGTAAATGTATTTGAGACCTCATCAATTAATAGTGTTAAAATGGTAAACTTACTGCATTAACCATTATTTTTTAATAGGTGTGTCAAGTCAAAATTTAACAAATAAAAAGAGATGGAAAGAGTATTATTTATAAGGTGCAAGTATGTGCCATAATGGTTTAGCCACACTAATTTTGAGTATGTATACGTAGACATCTCAATTCATCTTTTTATGTCCATTGAAACACCTTTAAAATTAATGCGTCACATCAGCATAATGGTTTAGCCACTATTGCTCCCGAACTGAGAAGAAAGTTTTCACATTTTCAAATTCTTGTGAGTGACAGAAAGTGAAACCTCCTGAAATGACAACATTGTTAGAACTTTCCTCTCCTTTTCTTTTCTTCTTTTGTTTTTTGTCTCTTCTTTGAGGTCGCTTTCTTCTCTCAAACAGGACACACAAGTGAAAGAAAAAATCAAAACTTATCTTCTTTTTCCTATTACTAGTAAACAAAGAGCCTCCTTGTTTTTTCTTTCTAAGGAGTAATTTAATTTAATTATTACTATAACCTGCAAGGTAGACCCATCTAGTTCCATTCATGGATCCCAAGCAGCCTAACAACAACAATATTAAGCCTACTCATGATCAGATAAAAGACTTGCAGATTTTGAAAAATGATGAAACCAAGAAACAGCAGCAGGTGGCTGCTCCTAAAAGAAAAGATAGGCATACCAAAGTTGAAGGTAGAGGGAGGAGGATACGTATGCCTGCTCTATGTGCAGCAAGAATCTTTCAACTTACGCGTGAATTGGGTCATAAATCTGATGGTGAGACAATTCAGTGGCTGCTGCAGCAAGCCGAGCCTTCGATTATTGCTGCTACCGGCACAGGGACAATTCCTGCATCGGCTTTAGCTGCAGCAGCATCTGTTTCTCAACAGGGGATCTCTGTATCAGCTGGTTTAATGATTGAATCGGGAGCGAATATCGCGGGGTCAGGTAGCAGTAGAAGTAGTAATAGTAGGACAAATTGGCCAATGATCTGTGGGAATTTTGGAAGACCCCATTTGGCTACAGTAGGAATATGGCCTGCCCCTGCCCCTGTTGTCACTAGTTTTGGGTTTCAGTCCTCATCTGCTCCATCAAGCGCCAGTTTAGGCAGTGAAAGTTCAAACTATTACTTACAGAAAATTGGGTTTCCTGGATTTGATCTGCCTGCAGCTACAAATATGAATAATATGAGTTTTACTTCAATTCTTGGTGGAAGTAACCAGCAACTGCCAGGATTGGAGCTTGGATTATCTCAAGAGGGTCATTTAGGGGTTTTGAACCAGATATACGAGCAGGCAAGAATGCAACATCCGCAGCAGCAACAACAAGATCAGCATCAGCATCAACATCAATCTCCGGAGGATGATTCTCAAGGATCAGGACATTAAAGCATCCTTCAGATAAAAGACCTGAGTTAGGTTATTTTGGTGAATGAGTTTTCATTTGTTAGGAGGTGTATTGATTATAAGTTAAAAGCCATCCATCTTTTTGTTATTCATTCGCCCTTTATATATGAGTGGTGTGCTTATATCTTGCTTGCTGAAATAGACATGGTAATCACAAATACAACTGCAATTTTCTCTTATATTTTATACTATATTAGGCTTCGGAATGATTGACGTCTTTGTATTTGTACAAGGGGTTTGCTCAAATCAATTCCAATTTCAGTATATCCAACTTAATGAGATCACAAAACTCTGCTCTAGTTTCTTCTGTTTGGGGGTTTGAGGGGAGACGGAGTAGAGTTTTTACAATCTTTTCTTTGGCCAATTCACCGGAAGAAAGAGTAAGATGAGGCATAAGTACTCTTAATTCTGAAATGTTGTTAAAGAATCAATTAAGCAATGGGACAATTCTCTACTCAATTCAATCTTTTCCTCGAGAAAACGATTGCCACTTTCTACTCGAGAAAAAGAATTAGGAACATGGTACTGAATTGCTTCTTTTCCTCCAAGTGTTGTGCATATGATTGCTGGATTTCCTTTTTCAAGAGGTAGGATGCTTTTGCTTAAACACAACTGAAAATTGTCCTTCAGAACTGATGTGATCACCATATGACGTCTAGTTCTAAAAGAAAATTCTCATGGTTTTATTGACCTTTTAGTGCTGGTTTGTCTTTGAGCTGCTATATGTATGGATGTTTATTGAGAGTGAGTGTTGTTGGTCTGCATTGGAAACATGGAATACGATCTCTCTGGTGTGTGGATATTCATTTTGCCCTCCATATTTATTGTCTATCGAGTGAATTGTCTTCAGAAAGTATCAATTCTTGAAATGCAGTATCATCTTTTTGAGAAATAATTGACTTATGGTAGTTCATTTTGATATCTTTATTTAGTAACTGCATTTGGTATGAGCAAGAAGTTTCTGCCTGTTGTTATTCACAAGCATTCTGCCAATATTTCGACAGGCTGCTTTGGTGTGGCATAGGATTAGTTTGCTGTATAGGTGAAACAGATGCTGCTGTTTATTAAGAGTTGCAGGAATCTAAGTGCACTTTGTGACTGTTTATGCTGCTTTTACAACTATGATTGAGTATATAAAGACTTGTTAACCTGGGATTGAAATTGATAGAGTCAATAGGCTATGATGTACTTTTCGCCTTGATTTGGCTTAAATATGATAAGATTATCACTATATTTACCATTCTTGTCGCGAAACAGATAAATCTTCCACGTTATCAGAACTTCAAACATTCTCTTTTAGCCATGTTGAGATATTGTATGTCTAATCCCTTTCACTTCAGCCAATATACAGAGACCTCTGCTACTCTCATCATATTTCCATCACTTCCACTCCCCCAACATTATTTCCTTGCTATTGATTCTGTCTCGTCATAGCAATTTTGATCATTTTCCATGTCTCAATCTGTATCATTGCATGTAACAAAAAGGATTAATCTTTCATTGCTTGTACAAGAACTTAGATTTATGGGGACAAACAAACAACATAGTTTTGTCGTACTTTTTGTGAGAAGAAAAGAGGCTCATGAAGAACAATCTTGTCCTCCTTTCAATTTGAAATTCCAACCAATCTGACCATGTTCATAAGGCCATCTCATAGCGGGGCAGCTTCATTTCCAACCTTCTTGTAGATTGCATTGGAGATAATAAAAGATCCCCATGTGTGTAAAGTTGACATGGAACTATGAGAGAACAATCATGTTACTTATAACTACTAGATCTTTACATTGTCGGTAAAAATGAGTTTTACAAGTAACATCCATGTTGATTATGTTCTCCCTGTCTTCCAACACACCTCATCTTCCTCCCACCCCATAGTCTCATCCCGTTACATTGTCGGTAAAAATGAGTTTTACAAGTAACATCCATGTTGATTATGTTCTCCCTGTCTTCCAACACGCCTCATCTTCCTCCCACCCCATAGTCTCATCCCGACCATCCTCACTTCCCATATTATTTATCTAGATATTTATTTCCACTTTTAACTTTTCAAGTAAAGACAATTATCTTTTTCATGTTTAACAACTTTAGCATTAATCACTTATTTTCAAATTATATTTCAAGACTTAATAATTAACATTTAAAACAATCATATTTCAAATCTAAATATAACAAGTAAAGGCGAGAGGAGGGAGTATTTTATTAGTTTTACCTAGAAACACAACAATAGTAGGTAAGAAACCAGTCATTTCTTCTAGAAAACGTTTTTCTGGCTGCTCAACACAACCTCCATCTTCACTGATCATCAATCTGGTCAACTTTGTCAGTCTTAAAACCCCAATTTTTGTTTTTCCAATTCATAAGGCAAAAAGAATCAATAAATGGAAACTACCAACGTCGATCAAGCTCTATGTAATTGCCATATATTGGTGATTCCGTATCCAGGTAGAGGCCACATCAATCCATTGATGAATCTGTGCAAGCTCATAGCTACAACGTCCACACCAAATCATCTACTACAAGTCTCTTTTATTGTAACTGAAGAGTGGTTCAGCTTTTTGAAATCAGAGCAAAAGCCAGATAATATCAAATTTCTAACAATCCCAAATGTAATTCCATCAGAAAAGGATCGGAGTAAAGATTTGTCGGGGTTTGTGGAAGCTGTGTATACTAAGATGGAAGCTCCCATTGATAGTATACTTGACGGGATTTCAAAGCCCAATGTGATTTTAGTTGATTTGTACTTGACGTGGGCAGTCCGTATTG
Organism: Solanum stenotomum; assembly: GCF_019186545.1. NCBI lineage: Eukaryota > Viridiplantae > Streptophyta > Magnoliopsida > Solanales > Solanaceae > Solanum > Solanum stenotomum. The sequence goes on along the minus strand of NC_064293.1, from coordinate 30,475,813 downwards.
GGGAGCGGAGGAATATTCCGGTGGCTTCATTTTGGCCCATGTCTCCCACGGTTTTCTCCATCCTTCATCACCATCAACTACTCCTAGCTAATGGACATTTTGAAGCCAATTTGACAGGTATACTTGTTTTTAAGTTGTTAGATTAGATAACTGTCATTTAATTGTTATGACTGGAAACATATTTCCTTTCCACTAATTTATGAATTCTAAAAAAATATAGTAATAGCTTATTAAGTTTTGAATTACGCATATTAAAAGAATTGTGTAACATGCATATAGAATATGAATTCAAATTATTGGCTTCTTAACAAACAGAGCAAGGAGAAGAGGTCGTAAATTACATTCCGGGGATCAAACCAATTTGTGTAAAGGATCTCCCACCTGTGTTCTACAGCAAATACCGGGAGATGTTGCCCTTGATTCTCGAAGCGGTATCACTGTTGGTTAATAAAGCACAATACGCCTTGTTCACCACCATTGAACCATTGGAATCTCAAGTAATTGAGGCTTTACAAGCTGAAATTCCAGTCCCCATTTTCACAGTTGGTCCAACAATCCCTTACATGGATACCGAATTAAACACTAACAAGCCTAGTCCAAACTACTTGCTATGGCTTGATGATCAACCTAAGGACTCTGTTCTATACATATCCCAAGGAAGTTTCTTGTCAGTATCAAATACACAGTTAGATGAAATTATAGCGGGCGTGCACAGCAGTGGTGTCCGTACATTTTGGGTGGCACGTGAAACTTCTTCCTTACTTATAACAGATGGAATTGGGAAGAGGGGAATCGTGGTGCCTTGGTGCAACCAATTGAGAGTTTTGTGCCATCCTAGTGTAGGTGGATTTTGGTCGCATTGTGGATGGAATTCAACCAAGGAAGGTGCATTTGCTGGCGTTCCATTTCTTGCGTTCCCCATTGTGGCTGATCAATTTACCAACAGTAAACAAATAGTGGAGGACTGGAAGATTGGGTGGAGGGTCAATAAGGAAAGTGAGAACCTGGTTAAGAGAGATGAAATTGCTCTACTTGTGCAGAGTTTTATGGACCTTGACAGCTACCACGGAAGAGAAATGAGGAAAAGAGCAATGGGAATACGAAAGATCTTTCAAGAGTCAATTGAAAGTGGAGCCATTCAAGGAAATATTAACAAGTTCATTCGGGATATTTCTCGAGGCCCAAGTCAATAATGTTTGGTTATAAAGAAGTTATGCAGATATAATCTGTATGAACTAAATAAATATAAAAATTATTTCTGTAATATGTTTCACTTGGGAAGAGTATCCAACTCTTTATTGAATAAAACACAAACAAGCTAAGCCCTGCCAATGCTGTTATTCACAGGCATCCTGCCAATGTTTCGACATGCTGCTTTTGTGGAGAAAGAAACTAGTATCAACTACTTGATACTGTAATCTAATCTGCAATATTAGAAATTTGATCATTGCACACAACAAGAGTATTGTATGGCTTCATGTCACAGTGACTGATTATTCCTCTGTTGTGAATGTGACTAAGCCCTAAAACAACTTTCTTTGTGTATTTTTGCACTTCAAACTTGGATAACAGTTGTTCTTGTGTCACTATATAGTATTTCTCAACATACTAACAACTCATATCTTTTTTAACTTTCCTGTGTCAGTGATGGTTCAAAATCAATGTGTGACTATAGATTAAGTAAAGGAAAAGGAATTAGAGGATACACAAGTATTATGTATAAAATATTACCTTCATACTTTTTCTATTGATTTGATTATGTTAACAAATATACTAAGTACTTCTTCTAGATATACAAAATTATTAAATTAATTTTTTATATATTTTTATTTATGATAACTAAATAAGATCTAAATATCAAATATTAATATACATGTATGATATATAATAGCACTTAATTATTATGGAAATATTATTAAAAACTTGCGGTAAGAATGATTATTAAATTAACTTTTTATGTATTTTTATTTATAATAAGTAAATAAGATCTAAATGCCAAATATAAATATACATGTATTCAAAGGCGTATTCAGGATTTCGGAAGGATGGGTGCACTATTACGAAAAAATGCATCCAAGATATAAATTTAATTGATTTGACTTTTACGTTCTTAACACTAAACCGTTAAATTTTAAAAATTATAGGTTCAACATATATAATACTACTAGTTTAAAATTTTAATATACATATTTGATTTAATTATATAAAAGTTTTACAGTGCTATTTCTTTTAGGAATTTCCAATGTAACACACTTAAAATTTTTGAAAGATTAAAGAAAAAAATGATTGAAACGCCAAAAGTGTTACTCATAACCACTTGGAGGACTGTTACTAAAAAAATAAGATAGATATAAGATTTAAATTTCTATCTTTGTTTAGAGAGGTGCACTCAATCATCATTATATTATATTTTATGCTACTGTTAACATGGGTTCACACCTTTATATTTAAATATTTTTTGAAAAATATAACAATACTATATATGATCTAGAGAGGAAGCATGAGTTCACGTGAACCCACGAAACCCCCTCTAGATACGCCTATGCTAATGTATTATATATAATAGCACTTCATTATTATGGAAATATAATTAAAAACTTGCGGTAAGAATGAATTTCCTGTTGCTTTGAATTATCACTTAGTTCACTATTGAGAAATTTTTCATATTTGATTGATCAAAACTTTTTAAAATATTTTCTTTAGAAAAAGCAATTTTTTAAAAAAGGAGGAAAAATAACTTCTTGAAAGTAAAAAAAATAAGTTTCATCAATAATATCTATGTTGATTGTGTTCTCACTATTCCCAAGCACGCCTCATCTTCCTCCCACTCATTGCCTCATCCTCACCCTCCATATTATTTATCTAAATTATATGTTACTTCCTCCGTTTCAAAAAGAGTGATCTAATTTGACTTGACACGAAATTTTAGAAAATAAAAAAGACTTTTGAATATTGTGGTCCTAAATTAAAGTTATGTCAAATGTATTAAATTACCCTTTAATCCTGTGGCCTTAAGTATGTCACGTGAAAAGCTGAAAGAAAAATGTTACCAAAAAAAGAAAACGATCATTCTTCTTTAAACGAACTAAAAAAGAAAAAGGTCATTTTTTAAAAAAACAAAGGAAAAGCAATAGTTTTAGATTAATACTTCTTGTGTTTACTTTAACTTATCCACTATAAAAAAGTATTTTTTTCTCTTTGATTTTAACTTTTAACTTTTCAAAAAAAGATAATTATTTTTTTTATATTTCATCTTTAATATTAATTACTTATTTCTTAAATAGAATATTATAGTTTTGAATATGCTAAATCTGACGAGTATAACTAAAACGAAGGAGTATTTCTTACTTAGGAGCACAACATGATAAGTAAGAAACCAGTCAAACTTGCTGCCCAACACAACCTTCGTCTTCACTGATCATCAATCTGGTCAACTTTGTCAGTCCTAAAACCCTAGTTTTCGCTTTTCCAATAAATAAGGCAAAAAAGAATCAATAAATGGAAACTACCAGCGTCGATCTAGCTCTATTTAGTTGCCATATATTGGCGATTCCATATCCAGGTAGAGGCCACATCAATCCTTTGATGAATCTGTGCAAGCTCATAGCTACAACGTCCAAACCAAATCATCTACTACAAATCTCTTTTATTGTAACTGAAGAGTGGTTCAGCTTTTTGAAATCAGAGCCAAAACCAGATAATATTCAATTTCAAACAATTCCAAATGTAATTCCATCAGAAAAGGATCGAAGCAAAGATTTGTTGGGGTTCGTGGAAGCTGTGTATACTAAGATGAAAGCTCCCATTGATAGTATACTTGACGGGCTTCCGAAGCCCAATATGATTTTAGCTGATTCGTTATTGCCATGGGCCGTCGGTATTGGGGAACGGAGAAATATTCCGGTGGCTTCATTTTGGACCATGTCTGCCACGGTTTTCTCCATCCTTCATCACCATCAACTACTCTTGGCTAATGGACATTTTGAAGCCAATTTGGCAGGTATACTTGTTTTTAAGTTGTTAGATTGATGCCCTGTTTGAATATTGTTGGTTGAAGGACACAATTGGTTGTCACAACTTTTTATTATATCAAAGTAGACTCACTTCAATATTACAATTTTGACCACTCACTTGTTGCTTGCTTTAGCAATACTCTTTACTTAACACTCGCTATTATTTTCTTACTTGATTATTTGGTTACAACTCAAATGAATCACCTTTATTTATTGATAGTGATAGAAGAATCTAGCTAAAGATTTTTTTACTATGTTCTGTTCTTCTAACTACCTATTTTTAGAACTATTTTTTTTAGAACATTTCTAGACTTTTGTCTCATGCATTCTTTTGTTTCTTTACAACTCATTAATATTCTAGATTCTTCTTTGAAATATCTTGGAAATTAATTAAGATGGTGATCAATTCTTAATATGCATGTCATGTAATTGTAACCTTAACAGTTTGATATAACTGCAAACATATTTCCTTTCCACCGGGCGGTGTCGGCTGAGTTAGAATTTTGCATTAAAAAAAAAAAGAAATAGTTTATTAAGCTTTGAATACATTATTAACATATATTAAAACAACCGTGTAACATGCATATAAAATATGAATTAAAATTATTGGCTTCTTAATGTCATAATTAGATATGTCAAAAATGAGCTCAATTATAGTAATCCGCTCATAATTTTAAGGGTTGGATTCCATCTCAACTCATTCAAACTTTAGCTAATTTTAAAATAATTCTCAATTAAGCCTAATTTAATCTTCAATTTCAACATGTTTTAACACTCTTTATTTGCATTGATGTAATGTATGTACCTATATTGAATGTATGAATTACTATCTATTTTATATCTTTTAGAATTTATCTATTTATTTTTAAGTTCTTTTTTAAAATTTTCATGAATTAAAATTCAAATAGTGGTTATAAAACTTAAATAAGAATGTATTAAAATTATTGAAATTAAGCGGGTCAAGATTCAATTGGTTTTAAAGCCCATTTGAGCTCAAAATAAACCTGGGCGGGTTAGCATCCAACCCAATTTCTATTTCTACCCATTTTAATATCTTTGATTTCAACTCAATCCACCCATTTGACGCGCCTACTCATAATGAACAGAGCAAGGAGAAGAGCTTGTAAGTTACATTCCGGGGATTACACCAATTTGTGTAAAGGATCTCCCACCTGTGTTCCACTGCAAATACCGGGAGATGTTGCACTTGATTCTTGAAGTTATGTCACAGTTGGTCAATAAAGCACAATACGCCCTGTTCACCACCATTGAACCATTGGAAACTCAAGTAATTGAGGCTTTACAAGCTGAAATTCCAGTCCCCATTTTCACTGTTGGTCCGACAATCCCTTACTTGGATACCGAATTCAAGACTAACCAGCCTTGTCCCAACTACTTGTCATGGCTTGATGATCAACCTAAGGACTCTGTTCTATACATATCCCAAGGAAGTTTCTTGTCAGTATCAAATACACAGTTAGATGAAATTATAGCGGGCGTGCACAGCAGTGGTGTCCGTACATTTTGGGTGGCACGTGAAACTTCTTCCTTACTTATAACAGATGGAATTGGGAAGAGGGGAATTGTGGTGCCTTGGTGCGACCAATTGAGAGTTTTGTGTCATCCTAGTGTAGGTGGATTTTGGTCACATTGTGGATGGAATTCAACCAAGGAAGGTGCATTTGCTGGCGTTCCATTTCTTACGTTCCCCATTGTGGCTGATCAATTTACCAACAGTAAACAGATAGTGGAGGACTGGAAGATTGGGTGGAGAGTCAATAAGGAAAGTGAGAACCTGGTTAAGAGAGATGAAATTGCTCTACTCGTGCAGAGTTTTATGGACCTTGACAGCTACCACGGAAGAGAAATGAGGAAAAGAGCAATGGGAATACGAAAGATCTTTCAAGAGGCAATTGAAGGTGGAGCCATTCAAGCAAATATTTACAAGTTCATTCAGGATATTTCTCAAGGTCCAAGGCAATAATGTTTGGTATGTAAAGAAGTTATGCAGAAATTATGTATGAACTTAATAAAATAAAAACTATTTCTGTAATATGTTTCGCCTGCCAAGAGTATCTAACATTATCTTCGCCCTAAACTGCTGATCATGTATATGGTCCAAGCTTTCGCAGTACTACTCTTTGTTGAATAAATAAAGTGGAAAGAGAACACAAACAGGATGCACTTGGTGAGAGCAAGAATTTTCTGCCTGCTGTTATTCACAGGCATCCTGTCAATGTTTCAAACTGTTGCTTTGGTGGAGAAAGAAATTAGTACCAACTACTTGAGTTCAGGAATCAGGTTCCTTACTCCTAACTGAAAGCGGTAACGAAAATAACTCAAGTTTTATCGTGAAAAACCTCCTTACTCAAAAGAGTAAAAACCACAACCTCCAACGTCCAGGATTTCAGCAACCAATATTGTAGACTCTATCCTCTTTTACCTTCTAGATCTCATTATTGATGGACATGTAATGTGCTTGCACCTGATATATATACAAACAATAGTATATTCAGGATTTAAAAGTAATGGTTTCTATCTTTCAAATGCAAGTTCTAATTTTTTATTTGTTTTCACACACATTATATATACTAGTTTTTGAAAACGTGTGTTGCATGTTTGTCCCTTGTAATTACTACAAGATTTTTATATACTTAAAAAAAATTGAATTTCAGAATAGAAAATATATGTGTATTGCACACTACTTAGTATAAATATTTGTAAATGATTTAAATACAATTACAATATGTATAAATAATTATTCATAAAATTAAGTAATCAAAAGAGAAGGAGTGTAACACTAAATTAAAGCTAACATCAAATGGACAATCTGACAATCATATCAAAGAGTTTTAAGAAATTGTAAATTTCACATGAGTTATTAGTTGTGAAGATTTCACATAATGTTTGAAGAGAATATATAAAATTTATCAATATCCATTAAATTATTATAGCATCACAATAAATTATACAACTTCATATATACATTATGTTCATCCCACAAATATTCGAAAATAAGATGAAATAGAGTATACTAAAAACAATAAAATAGCTAATGAATTCTAAAAATTTTATATAACAAACAATAAAGAGAGAAACAATTCCAGTGTAAAAGAATGGAGGAACTTCCTCAATAACTAACAAAAACATAAATAGATTTACCTCTTTTTTTTATTGCATATGTGATGAGCAATTACATCCATCAGCAATCATCCATCAACAATTATACATTAGAATAACGAAGTGTATGCATTAACATAAAGTGACTGTGATGAGCAATATAATTACATACACCAATAATCTAACAATCAACAATTAAACATTGGAATAACTAAGTGTATGCATTAATATAAAGTGATTCGAAAACAATTTTTTGGTATGTATAATTATAAGTCAGGAATTATAAAAGTCATTTAAAATTGAAGATATACATAACATATATGAGAATTCGAGTGGTTAAAGTTGAAATATGTAATGTTTGTGACTAAAATCTAAATACGTGTGCCACATAGTTGTTGTCATTTAGCATCTCAACGTTATCACTTATCAGTCCTAAAACCCTAGTGGAAATTAACTCAACCCAAATGTATGTGTAAATGGAAACTGCCGACGTTGATCAACCCCTATTTAGTTGCCACATATTGGCAATTCCGTATCCAGGTAGAGGCCACATCAATCCATTGATGAATCTGTGCAAGCTCATAGCTGCAACGTCCACACCAAATTATCTACTTCAACTCTCTGTTATTGTAACAGAAGAATGGTTCAGCCTTTTGAAATCAGAGCCAAAACCAGATAATATCCAATTTCGAACAATCTCAAATGTAATTCCATCAGAAAAGGACAAGGCCAAAGATTTGTTAGGTTTCATGAAAGCTGTGATTACTAAAATGGAAGCTCCGGTTGATAGTATACTTGACGGAGTTCCAAAGCCCAATGTGATTTTAGCTGATTCGTTCTTGCCGTGGGCCGTCAGTATTGGGGAACGGAGGAATATTCCGGTGGCTTCATTTTGGCCCATGTCTGCAACGATTTTCTCCCTCTTTTATCACTATCAACGATTTCTCGCTAATGGACATTTTGAAGCCAAATTCACAGGTACTTTTTCCACGGTTAGTTGTTAGATTATGAGTAGAAACATATTTCCGGTCAATTTATTGAGTTTTGAAAAATTATTTATATTAATGGAGTTCTTAAAATTTGGACAAATAATTTGTTTGGTCAAATTTTCGGAAAGTTAAAAGTGTTTATTTAAAAAACATACTTAAAAGAATCACACTTGTTCTTATACTTTTACGGTACTTTTTCAATATACTAGTAGCTGGTACGTGCGTTGCACGTGTATCCAAGCAAGGATTGATTCGTGTTATAGTTTCCAACCCTTTCAATATTAAGCATAAATCTATGTGTAAAAAATCACTAAATTGCAACAAATAGTCAACATGAACCATGAGTCATTCAGTACAAAATTGAACACATAAAATATGATTTTTAGACATTAATAATAGAAACAACAGTGAGAAAAACATATTAAATAAACAGTGGCAGAACAAAGATTTTCACTAAAAGGGGTTCAAGATATGAAGAACTAAACACACGAATGTTCAACATATACTATATATACATATACAAAACTATTTAGATCATATGTATAAATAGTGTAATTTTCCGTCAAAAATGGTTTGAATGAACCCTCTCGGCCTTACCTGACTCCCCGATAAAACAGATGGGTTAAGAATGATCCTTTCAACTTCATCTCATATCATGTTCTATTAAGATTGTGCTTTGTAATAACAATATATATAAGTGAATAGATTCATTTTCTAATCAGGGTGGCTTACATTTTTCCTTAAACTTTTGTAACCCATTAAATTATTGTGCCAGGTAACTTTTACAAATCTCTATGACTTCATTGCATTATACGTTAGCTTCTAAATAACTTTAGGAAATAACTGTTCAAATACATTTTATACTGCAACATATGAATCTGATCCATAATTATACATGAAAGGTAACTTTTCAAATTAATTAAGGAAATCAATGCATTGATTTTGAAAGAATACATTTTACCTGCATTTGAATCTAGTCCATATTATTGAACCACACAAATAACCTTTCAGATTCTTAGCCTTTTGAGAGTAACTAAGAAAATTAATGCATTGTTTTTTAAAAGAATGAATTGTATTAATTTAATAGCTTCTCACTTTTAGTATTTAGTATAATATAATACTTAATATTTAATTAATTAAATAATTAAATATTTTATAATATTATGATTGAATGTAGGGGTAAAAGGATAATCCAACTTTGCACTTAGGAGTTTCCCATATGATGATGATATATACATTATTTTATCAATCATAACTTTTCAAATTCTTCCATTATGAGAATTATGATTATGATTAAAAGCAATATCAATGTACTCATTTATCAAGAAAGTAATAATTTAATTATTAAAGGGCTTAAGGACTTAAATTCTACCATTATGTAATTAAAATATTTATATTTAATTAAATAATTAATCAAATTTTAATTTAGTAAAAGGGCAAAATGATAATTCAACTTGTTACTTTAGAGCTTCCCACTTATAATATATGTGTGTGTGATTTGTCATATTTACCTTTATATTCTTAAAAAATCATATTTATCCGTAGTCCCATACAATGTTAAATCTCTATGTTTTCAACATATTTGTCATTTTCACCAACTTTAGAGTCATATTTACCTTATACTCTAAAAAATCATATTTCATCCCACGGAAAAGAGAGAAAAATTTATAATTTATTTATGGATATGATAACATATTGTTATTATTATAACATTACTAACTTGTTTTGAAATATTCATCATCTGAATTATGATTAGAATCTTGATATAATGTTAGCCATTGATTTTCCTTTGTCATGTGTCTTCGAAACTTGAGCAAAAGAGGGAGAAGAGAAATGAATTAAGTAGTAAGCAGAAGGAATAACGTGCTGACCTGATTCTTTATTCATGGGTCAAGAACGTGAAACTTTTTATTATATGAATCGGGGAGGATTTGATCTTGGATGTCTGCTCTAATATCATATTGAAATATGTGATTATATCATCTAAAAATTTAATCCGCATATTTTATTATTAAATTGTATTTAAATTTCTTAGTAGGCGTTTGGATCTAAATTCAGTGATATCTTCTTTTTTTAAAAATATATTATTTGACATTAAAGTTGAAAAATGATTGTATTTGGAGTTTGAAGATGCATTTCAAGAACAATGTTTCGACAAGTACAACAGCTTATATTAATTTCATGATGATCAGCGCAAGGAGAAGTGGTAAATTACATTCCTGGGATTAAGCCAATTCGCGTAAAGGATCTCCCATCTTCATTCAACAGCAAACGCCGGGAGATGTTGCCCTTGCTTCTCCAAGTTGTATCACAACTAGCCAATAAAGCACAATATGCCTTGTTCACCACCATTGGAACATTGGAATCTCAAGTAATTGAGGCTTTACAAGCTGAATTTCCAGTCCCCATTTTCACTGTCGGTCCAACAATCCCTTACTTGGATACCGAATTCAACACTAACCAGCCTAGTCCAAACTACATGTCATGGCTTGATGATCAACCTAAGGACTCTGTTCTATACATATCCCAAGGAAGTTTCATGTCTGTATCAAAAGAACAGCTAGATGAAATTATAGCAGGTGTGCTCAGCAGTGGTGTCCGAACGTTTTGGGTGGCACGTGAGAATGCATCCTTACTTACGGATGGAATTGGGAAGAGGGGAATCGTGGTGTCTTGGTGCGAGCAATTGAAAGTTTTGTGTCATCCTAGTGTAGGTGGATTTTGGTCGCATTGTGGATGGAATTCAACCAAGGAAGGTGCATTTGCTGGTGTGCCATTTCTTACGTTCCCTATTGGCGGTGATCAAGTTACAAACAGTAAACAAATAGTGGAGGACTGGAAGATTGGGTGGAGGATCAATAAGGAAAGCGAGAAATTGGTTAAGAGAGATGAAATTGCTCTGCTTTTGCAGAGTTTTATGGACCTTGACAGCAATGAAGGAAAAGAAATGAGAAGAAGAGCAATGGAAATAAGGAAGACCTGCCAAGAAGCAATTGAAGGGGGCACCATCCAAGGAAATATTGACAAGTTCATTCGGGATATTTCTCGAGGCCCAAGGCAATAATGTTCGGTTTATAGAGAAGTTATGCAGAAATTATGTATGAACTAAACAATATAAAAATTATTTCTATAATATGTTACACCTGCGAAGAGTATCTAACATTTTCTTCGCCCTAAACTGCTAAGCATGTAATATGGCCCAAACTTTTGCGGTACTAGCTACTACTTGTTGAATAAATAAAGTGGCAAGAGGACACAAACAAGCTGCACTTAGAAGTTCCTGCCTGCTGTTATTCACAGGCATCCTGCCAATGTTTCAACATGCTGCTTTGGTGGTGAAAGAAACGAGTACCAACTACTTGAGTTCAGGAACCAGGTTCCTTACTCATAACTGAAAGTGGTAAAGAAAACTAACACTAGTTTTATCGTGGAAAACCTCCTTACTAGTAAAAACCACGACCTACCATGGGTAGGATTTCATCAACCAGTATTGAAGAATCTTTCCTCTTTTACCTTCTACTAGTCTCTGGGCACGCGCAACGCACATGTACCCCATACGTCAATAAGTAAAAATTCTTATAAAAGTTAAATAACTATTATTTTAAAATGTAATACCAACTTAACCTCAGATGAATCCATCTTACTATTTTCACCTTTAAAAACAAGGGTGAAATTATAACATTATAATATTAGATCGATCTTGTGCATAACTTTAAAACAATGAACCAAACCTTCCAAATATAATTTATAAAAAATCACAAAATATCAAATCAAATGAATTTGATTCATTTAATATAAGCTAATCAAACTTAATCATGTAGGACAATGTAGAAGTCATACTTGATATTTCTAACCTTATGAATTCATCTTCCTCAAAATTCTTTTCGGTGTTTCTAAATAAAGTGAAGATGTCAAACTTGCTATACACTCTATTGTTAATCTTAGATCATAGATAGACTAATTTGAAAAAAATATATTAATGATCAAAATCTTACTAACAAACAATAGACGATGGAAAAAGAGGAGAAAAGTAGGAATTTTACCATAGGAGTACGTAGAACTGCTAGTGGAAGAACCCAAGATGACAAATTCGTATTTGGTAATGGTATATATTGATTTAACTGCAACTTCATATTCTTTAATTTAAGATTAAAAGGGGGAAAACCTTGATTCATGTACTTATTTAAGAACAATTATTTAGTTTTAATTATTTTACCAATTACATATGACTCTTAAAATTCTAGAAATCTTAATTGACTCTTGTCCTTCTACATTACCTTTCTAATAAATAACTTACCATTCAAAAAATAATTAAAATATTATTATTTAATATTTATTTAATAGATGTTTAAACTAATAGATAAATATAAAAAAATAAACATAGAAGAAAAAAAATAACATGCGCATCCTTATTAAGACTTTAAACATAACATTATATAAATGAAAAAATAAATACAAAATCGGTACATAATTTTCCAAGTTTTTGTTGATACCTTGTCTCATATCCAATCAAAATTCAAAAGTCTTCTCCATCGAGTCAAACTAAAGCATGAATCAAATAGATATATCATGTACTTTAAGTGTTGATGGCTTCACTACTTTAACTATAAACTGAAAAGGGTAATAAGGCATTTCCAGTTAATCCTCTGTTGTTCCCCTATTAAAGACAAATAAATTTTGGATGTAAGTTTCATGAAACAAAAAAGATGAATTTATATAGATAAAAATAAAAGAATACAAAAAAGACATCTAAAAATTTTAAATTAAATATTTGAAGGTTTCAAAGGGCCAAAATAAATAAAAGAGAACAACTTTAAGATTATTAAAAAAAAAATAGGAAAAATTACTGGAATATTCAATTTAAGACTTTAATTTACATAATATTAATTTACTCTTTTTATTTACAACATTATCATTTTAATTACAAACCTGACAACTTAATAAATATACATATCTTTATACGATTTTTTTACCTATTTTTTAGCTTAGTTGGCTGATTTTATGTGTTTCATAATTTATTATTTTTACTTTTTTTATTTTCAATCACAACTATATTGGTTACATTATTCTTGCCTTTTTTTTTCTCTTTCTTACTTAATACAATTACACTTCTAAATTATTATTTTTCTTTCTCTTCAATTACGTTTTTTTTACTTTTAGAATAATATAATGATAAAAAAATATATATATATATATAGTGGAAATTAGGATATGGAATGGCATAAACATGTTTTTTGGATATAAATTTTTTAATATTGTATACATTATGGTGATAATTTGTTGTACATTACAATTTTTGATATATCGTATTTACTTTGGAATTCTCAATGACAATTATAGTTGAATATGATTTTTTTACTTAAAAGATCCTATTTTTTAGGATGCACGTTTCTTTCTCTCATTATTTTGGTTGATTTTTCAATTCTAGTGCTGATTTTTTGGGGGAGAATTTATTGCCTAATTAATAGGATTTCTACCATTTAACACATTCCTTATTTGATACAATTACTCTTGAATTTGTTCTTCTCTCTCTCTTCATTTTCGTTTCAATTCTTTTATAAAAAAAATACCAATTCAAGTTCCATTATATAAGTACCAATTTATGCAAAGTATTTAAAAAAAAAAAATTGCATACCCTAATAATAACCATTTGCATACCACAATAATTATTTATGCATACTAATTTGTATATCAATAATAGAATTCTTTTAGGTAATATTGTAAAAAAGGAAAATATGAAATCTTAATATGGTGTCAATTGATGTACAATATGATTTCAATATTATTATTTTTTATTTGTAAATACAATTTTACTAGTATATAATTTATTCTTTAAAACGGTATACATTGTGGTATAGAACTTGAAATTACACTAAAACTATATGACACTATTTACGAATAACATTAAAAATTTATAATATAAAAAATGTACCATATAATAATACTAACATTTGTACTATATAATTTACCAACAATTATTGAATTCTACCCCATAAAAATGGTGAGTAAGAACTCAAGAATCCTTTCTTACCTTTTTATAGCTATTTTTCAATTTGCATTCCTTGAACCTTTTCTTTCATTAGTCTACATTTAATTATTCAATGCAACTCTTCCTATTCTCCAAACTATTTATTTCTCCTAATTAATCTGTCTACATTTAATTATTCAATGCAACTCTTCCTATTCTCCAAACTATTTAGCAATGACTAGCGCACACTTAAATTTGATTAATGAGTAAATCATTAAGGGCTACATTTAAATTGGACTTTTGAATATCTACAGATTCACAAATCTCATGTAAATTTAAATACAATTACTATTATTTCAATTAGATTGGGTATTTTATTTTAATTAAATATAAGAGAAAAATTGTAATCTAACTTTGAACACTCGTTTTATTTCTCTCCATTTTTATTCATGTGGATACATTCACTGTACACTAATATTCTACTTTGAACAGAAACAACACAAAACAATATATACAAAGATACATATTCCATGCCATAAAAAATGTCATTATTTTTTATTATGGATACATTCACCTCAGTTCTCACCCCATAAATTTCCGCAACATTTCATTAATTTGACTGAAAACATAATAAGTATCATTATATTTTAGTTGAAATATGAATGTCAAAGAGTGCCCTCTTCTTTTTTGTGTGGATAATTTAGTGATTTTACATTTATGTATATTAATTTTGAAGAGATAATACATTTTATTATTATTTAATTAGATTAGATGTTGTATTTATTACATTGATTAAATATGAGGGTAAAATTGTAATCTAACTTTGGAGATAGGTATTTCTCACTTTTAGTAATATATGATATGATGATATGATGTATGATATAATATGATATATGATATGATGATATATGATAGGCCAAAATCATCTGCGGCCCCTCAAAGTTGTCTTCATTATTCATTTTGACACCTCAACTACACCTAGTACCTATTGAACACCTCTACCACCCCAGATTTGAACCATCTAAGCATTTTTTGCCTACATGGCAAATCGTTTGTGATTCACGCAAATCGGGCGCGTGAATTATTTTTTCTCCCATTTTTTACCCTACATTTAAGACATCCAACGTTAACTTGGGTATTTTAACATTAAAAATCCCCAATTCTTCTTCCCCCAAATACATTTTAGAACCCTAATCCCCAATTCTCTCTTCTTTCTCTAAATATCCAACGTTTCTCTCTTCTAAATCAGTTGTGTTTTATCAAATGTTGCAAACTTCAGTGAATATCAAGGAAGTCGATGTATGTAAGTGTGGTTATTATTGTCGACTGAAAACTTTAAGGACTCCATTGAACCCAGGTCGTCGATTTTTTGGATGCAAAGCATCAAAGGCTTGTAATTATTTGAACAAAAAGTACTATTATTGTATTATTTGAAAAATTAACATTTTTGTATATTTATTACTGTTATGTGGTTTGTAGAAAAATGGTGGATGTGGCTATTTTAGATGGATTGATCCGTCACTTGAAAATGTTGATGAATCATCCTTAATGAATAGATTCATAGATGGTCATAATCCGATTGATCGACTAAAGAGAAAAGTGAAAGAGCTTGAAGAAGAAAGGGATTCTTTGATATTTCAATTGAATGAAAATGAAGAGAAGATGATGGTATTGAACAAGAAGCTCAAGAAAGTTTAACTCCAAAGGGATTGGGAAAATGTCAAATTTAACCGAGTTGTGATTGTTTTTCTTTGTCTGCTAACTATAAAATGGTTCTTTAATATTGTGTAGTTTAAAATTGTAGTACTTAATTGTTTAGTTTTGCAATAGTTAGGAGGCTATTTCACGTAATTAGTGTTGTACTTAATTGGTCTGTTAAGTTCATATTTTATATCAAATTGGAAGTTTGAATGTGAATTGATTAGTGTCTCTTTTGTAACTTCTAGTGTGAATTGACCAATTTCTCTTTTATAACTTGCCTCTGTTTTCTAACTTGCCCTGTGTTCTAACTTGCCCTGTGTTCTGAATTTAGTTCTGGGATCGACTTGCCCTGTGTAGTTGTTCAAAAACTGAGCTAATAACAAAAATGCATGGCTGGGAAATACATAACACAAAGTCAAGGTTGAAAAATACATAACACAAATGCATTGAGAGGTAATAAAAAATCATTGTCTTGCATGGTTCAAAAATACATAGTCTTGCTAACACAAAGGCATGGTTCAAAAATACATCACACGAGTGTTCAAAATAAACTAAAGAGTAGCTTGTTGAAGACCCTTTTAACATGGGCAAAAATCATAACAACTTTCCTAATGAACTACTTCTAGTTTTTCCTGTTTGCTTTCATTTGTTGCAACTGTGAGGTGATGACTGCATCTTTTCCCTTCCATTTTAGGCCACGAGGTTTAAAGCCAATGTCTATATTGATTGGTGAAGCACTTTTCAATTTTGTTGGCCCATGTAGAATCTTCTCACTTGATGTACCAAGCTGTAATATAAGAAAGAAAGTGTAAGATAAGGTAAGATCATAATATAGCTATCGAAATATACACCAAAACAGAGTAAACATACATTAAATACTTGGGCTCCAATTGTAGGATTAAAGTAAACACCAAAACCAGTTGCAGGCCTTCTGTTACCTCCAGTAGCAGTAGCAAATGAGGCAGAATTGTACGGTCTTTTGTGACCTGATAAAGGTGGCAGTTGACTAGAAGAACTATCACTTTCAATAACAAATGGGGTCCCTCTTGCATTAGCTTTTTTTCTTCCCAATCCTCTTTCAGTCCCAACTTGAACCCTATTTTGAGGACGTCTTGGCACAGATTCTGTGTCAGTACAAATAGAACTTGGTTGACTTGATTGTGTAGTTGCATATGTGGTTCTGAAAGTAGAATGCGATGGACCTCCCATTGTAGACTATATAGCATAAATAAGGATATATGAATAACTTGTAGATCAATCAGAAAATGTAAATGAATTATTAAATCTAATCTTACTGTTGTTTGAGTAGTTCTTGGCACAGCAGTGGTATCAGCACAAACAGAACTTTGTTGACTTAACTGTGTTCTAACCTATTGAACAAAAATAAGGAGATATGAATAACTTATACAATGAAAATTAATGCAAATGAATATGTAAATCAAATCTTACTCTTGTTTGAGAATAACTTTATTGGCTTGAATTTCCTTGACTTGTAGGTTGAGAAGTGTTTCCCCTCGTATACTATGTCACCACAAAATAAAATATATGATTATAATATATATAAACTTTAAGCAATTTACAAATGTGAATATGAAGTATTACTTACTCTTGCACACACAGCTTTGTTATGACCAGTTTTCTTGCATATGGTACATGTCATTTTTACTCCTTTTCTTGAAAGTTTCCCCTATTTTTTAGCTCATCCTTACTCTTTCTTCTCTTCTTGTCAGGTCTGCCTGGCATTTTTCTTGGTTTTAGAGGCTCTATTGATGGATTTGTAGTTTCAGGCCACATCCTCATATTGGGAATAGGTTGGATAAAATGGATGTAAGTCTTGAGAAATGTTTCCTTCTTATACCAGTGCTCTACATGTTGATCAGGATCTTGATTAAAGAAATAATAAGCACAAATAGCATGAGGGCAAGAAATACCTCTCAACATCCACAACCTACAGTCACAATGTTTCTTCTCCAAGTCAACAACAAATGAATATTCCTCCTCACTAATCTCAAAACCATTCAACCCATTACATTGAACATTACAGTTATTTGAATACTCCTTGTTTCTTTCTAGTATTGCCCTTGCCATAGGTGCAATGTCTGATATCCATGTTTCAGCAAATTTGATCATGTATATATGTCTGTTCATCATTTTATGCTTAATATCCAGGAATTGAAAGTCTCACATATGTTATTTTCTACAACATCACACTTGGAGTGAGTTTGGAAAAAGTCCCTAGACCAATTTCTGGGATCATAATGTAGCAAGTACTCTGTTATTTCCTTCTTACCTAGCTTGGACATTGCATGAACTTCTTCTCCAAACTTGACTTCAAAGGAGGCCTTTGAGCATCTCCAAAACTGTTTCCTTCTTTCTTCTCCTTTCCAGTTCACATGCCAGTTACTCCATATATGTCTAGCACACATCCTTTTCTCAGCATTTGGTAATAACTCTGATAAGACAGGAATAAGTCTCTAACGAAAAATATGTACAAAATAAGTAATTGAAAAAGTAAAGATCAAATTAAAACTAAAATATAAAAAATTGTATAATCAATACCCTTTGCATATCTAACATTACAGTTAAACCTTCACCAGTTCCCAAGTTTAGATCAACAATTAAATACCTTATGAACCAGCTCCAACTATGTTTTGTTTCTGTATCCATAACTGCCCAGGAATAGGATACATTTGATTGTTCCCATTCTTTCCAACAACAACTAATAGCTCACCTTTACAAGCTCCCTTAAGAAAATAACCATCAAATCCAATTATATTCCTACACCCCTCCAACCATCCTTGCTTAAATACATGAAAGAACACATAAAAATACACAAAAAGGTTCTTTCCTGGTTCAGTTTCCTTTTCAGTTTCCTTATCAATTTTTACCCAACAAGAGCTTCCAGGATTGGTTTGTTTAATCATATCTGCAGAGTCATATAATCTGGCAAATTCCACTTTCCAATCACCCATGTTTTCCTTCATAATCCTCTGTTTAGCCCTATAACAAAGAGTCTTACCAACATAAAGACCCAATGTCTTTCAAACCAAATCTTGAATTTCCCAAATCCTTATGTATGGTTGAGATACAATTCTGTTCTTAAACTTTCTAGCAATTAACTTTGAATTACACAATTTGTTCCTGTTTAATAGAATACACTTGTGAACAGGATGATAGTTCTTCACAATGAAATCACTTGAGTCCCTGTCAATGGAAGCATATAACAACCGCTTACAGTTAGCTTTTTTGCACTTCACCCTCACTCTATGTTTTTCATTAGGTCTTAACTTTATCTGCCTCATGTACTCTACAGCATAATCTGTCACTGCTTTCCTGAACTGATTTGCACTCTCAAAGACCATTCCAAGCTCAAATATTGGAACTTCACAATCTTCATCATACCTAACTTTTTTGCTTCTCCTTCTAGTAGGTATATCTACTCCCCTAACATCATTCATATCTAGTTGTTCATCACTATCATCACTCCAACAGTCAGAGCTATCAATATAATCCTCATCTCCACCTAATTTTTCTACATATTTGTCAGTTTTATTTTTTCCAATATCCTCAAAGCCTCTATCTATACCACCATCCTCTCCAACTGGTATTTCTTCAAATGCAGTTGCCTTTTTTCTCTATTTTTTGTTTCTTCTTTCTTGTCTAAAAGCTCTCAACTCCTCATCAATATCTGAACCATCTTCTGAAGGTATATCTAGATCTGAATCACTACTCAAGAAATTTGATTTACCTTCTCCACCTAGGTTATCATCCACACCATCTCTACCTAGGTTATCATCCACACCCTCTTCACCAATGTTAACATCAACACCCTCACCACCAAGGTTAACAGCCTCACCTTCTCCACTTAGGTCAACAGCCTCACCTTCTCCAACTAAGTTAACAGCCTCACCCTCTTCACCCAGGTCAACATCAACACCTTCACCACCAACATTAGTTAGATAGTCTCTAGGTCCCTAAGTGTCAAGTAAGGGTTCATCTAATACATGACAGACAAATACTTCACAAGTGTCCTCATGTTTTAAGTCTTTAATTAGGTGTAGGAGATGTTGGTCAGTTGTAATTAGGACCCATTTTTTATTCAATAAATCCTTCACATAAAAGCCTCCAACAGTTTCATACCCTAATTCTTTAGTATAATACAGTAGTTCCAAAATGGAAAAGTGGTCCTTAATAATATACTTGAGTGCAGACACACAATTTCCAACATAAGTAGGGACATATATCTCGGATAAGATTCCACCATGATAAATCTTTGTAAATATAAGACTCTCCTCCATGGTCAATTGTTAGCCCTACAAAATATCAAACAAACCCTAGCGCTTAAGATAACGGAATATACTCATATAACCCATACAACAACTAAAAAACAAAGTTTTAAAGCATATTTTCTGGGTAATAGTAAAGAAGGGACATAATATTCGCAAAAATTACAAACCCTATATTTTTACAAAACCCTAGCTTTTTGGAATTCATTTAACAAAGCATGTAAAAATCATTAACAATCCTAACTTACACAAGGAAATCTTCAAGATTGTAACACGAACAAGACGAATCCAACTTCAATAAGATAGAGAGCTTCAATTTGGAAAAAATTGTGAAGAGAGAGAAGTGTTCTGTCAATTTTAACGATTTAGAAATCTTCCCCAATTAAGACATTTACAAATACACGTCGGATACACGTGGTAGTTGTTAAATGGTCATTCTATACACGTCGGAAGCTTAAATACACGCGCCACACAGTTTATGAAAAGTGATAAAAAAAAATGTTTAAATGGTTCAAATCTGGGGTGGTAGAGGTGTTCAATAGGTACTAGGTGTAGTTGAAATCAGATCTTCTACAACAAATCTCTTTTATTGTAACACAAGAGTGGTTCAACATTTTGAAATCAGAGTCAAAACTAGATAATATCCAATTTCGAACAATTCCAAATGTAATTCCGTCAGAAAAAAATCGAAGCAAAGATTTGTCGGGCTTCATGGAAGCTGTATTTACAATGATGGAAGCTCATGTTGATAGTATACTTGACGAGTTTCCAAAGCCTAATATGATTTTAGCTGATTCATTCTTGTCGTGGGCCGTCAGTATTGGGAAGCGGAGGAATATTCTGGTGGCTTCATTTTGGACCCCGTCTCCCACCGTTTTCTCCATCCATTATCACTATCAACTACTCAAGGATAATGGACATGATGAAGCCAATTTCACAGGTACCTACTTGTTTTTTCCTTTTACCTTGTTAGATTAAGATGCCTGACGAAACCAGCAGTATAAGTTGGGAAGCAATTACCATCCTCCATTAATAGAGGTTGAGCTCTCACCAACAATCAGAGAGGAAAGAAAATATATTATTGAGAATGAAAAACTTGCTTTAATCAATATAATGTATGTGTGTACATATACACACTGATAGAAGTCTAACAATCCTAACTAACTCAATTGACTGAAATTACAAACTTGTAAATTCCTAACTAACTATGTGAATGAACAGTACACAGTCAACTAACTAATAACTAAGCTAAGCTAATCTTATCACCCCCCTTCAAGTTGGAGGTGAGTTACTTACAGACAACTTGCTCACTAAATTAGTATGTTTGACTCCAGTTAAGGCTTTAGTGAAGACATCAGCCAATTGTGAATCTGTGGAAATGTATTGAAGTGTGATCAATCCTTGCTGCAGCTTGGTTCTAACAAAATGACAATCCACTTCTATATGTTTAGTTCTCTCATGAAAAACTGGGTTCTTAGCAATGTGCACTGCTGCTTGACTATCGCAAAACACATGTATAGGTAAGGAACAGTTCACTGAGAGCTCAGCAAATAACCTCTCCAGCCATACTATTTTACCCACTACTTGTCTCACAGGTCTGTACTCTGCTTCTGCTGATGATATTGACACTGTGGGTTGTTTCTTAGACTTCCAACTAATGGGGCTATCACCCATGAGAACCAAATAGCCACTCACAGACTTCCTTGAATCAGGACAAGAGGCCCAATCTGAGTCACAATAAGCACTGATGGTGAGGTCAGAGTTGTTAGAGATGAAAACTCCTAAAGTAGGGTCCTGTTGTAGATATCTGAGCACATGATAGGCTGCCTTCATATGAGGCTCTCTAGGAGATTGCATAAATTGACTAAGGTGCTGGACACTATATGCTATGTCCATCCTTGTGTTGGTAAGAAAATTGAGCTTGCCTACAAACTTTCTGTAGTGAGTAGGATCTGATAAAAGTGTGCCTTCTGTGAGCTTCAATTTTTCAGTGGAGTCCAACGGTGAGGTGGTGGACTTATAATGCAGAGAATCAAACTCTTTCAAGAGATCAAGAGTGAATTTTCTCTGTGAGATGAGACTACCATCCTTTTTGTACAATATTTCCAAACCAAAGAAGTAATGAAGTCTTCCTAAGTCTTTTATTCTGAACTTTTCATGTAGGAAAGCTTTCAAAGAATCAATCTCCTTTATGTCAGTACCAGTTAGGATAATATCATCAACATATACAACCACAAACACCAGGGAGCTTTCATTCCTCTTATAAAATAGGGAATAATCACTGTCTGAATGAGTGTAACCCTTTGAGCAGAGACTGTTGGCCAGCTTGTCATGCCATTGTCTATTGGCTTGTTTTAAACCATACAATGACTTCTTTAATTTGCAAACTATGTCACTACTGTCCACTGCCAGGCCTGGTGGTAAAGTCATGTATACTTCCTCATTCAAATCACCATGGAGGAAGGCATTATTGACATCCAATTGGTACATGTTCCAACCATTCTTAACTGCCAAAGAAATCAGAGTCCTGACTGTGGTCATTTTTACCACAGGTGAGAATGTTTCATTGTAGTCTATTCCAGCTTGTTGAGTGTACCCCTTCACCACTAGCCTAGCCTTGAACCTTTCTATGCTACCATCTGCCTTGTGTTTAATCTTATAAACCCATTTACACCCAATAACATTCTTTCCTTTGGGAAATTTAACTAGCTCCCAAGTATCATTTGCATACAAGGCATCAAATTCATGTGTCATTGCTACTTGCCAAGCAGGATTCAAAATTGCCTCTCCATAAGATGAAGGTTCAATATCATGTGAAACATTATGAATTAACTGCTGACTATCAGGATATAATATAGTGAAACAGACATGAGCAGGGTGAGATATGAATGATATGAGTGAGTGTTGAAGATTAGAAACATCAGTTATGGGTGGAGAAGGATATAGGTTGGGTAATGAGTAGGTGTAATCTTTCAAGTAGCTTGGGGGGTGAAGAGACCTAGTTGTTCTTCTAGGTGCAAAAGGATCATCACCAAGGGCAGATACATTTGGTCCAGCAGGAGGTATAAGGGTTGTAGGTTCAGTGACAGGTGCATTTTCAAGTGCAGATACATTTGGTCTAGCATGAGGTATAAGGGTTGTAAGTTCAGTGACAGGTGCATTTTCAGGTATGGGAACATGATCACTAGTGACTTCAACCAATGTGTGAGAATTCAACATTTCATCATCAACAAAGTTATTTGTTTTACTAGACATGTAAGACAACTTACCAGAATGATGTACAAGGAACTGTAAGACAGAATTAAAACTGGAACCAACAGGAGAAATAACAAAAGGAAAAATAGTTTCATGGAAAAGGACATCTCTAGACACATGAATTCTCTTGGTGGCCAAATTTAAGACCTTGTAACCTTTTGTATTAAAAGGGTATCCAATGAAAAGGGGTGTTGTTCTTGGTTCAAATTTGTCCTTATGGGTTTTTAAGGTAGTTGAGAAACAAAGGCATCCAAAACTTCTAAGGTGAGAATAGGTTGGTTTCTTATGGTATAAGAGTTCATATGGGGATTTATTTTGTAGGAGCTTTGTAGGTAATCTGTTGATCAAATAAGTGGCAGTTAGGACACATTCCCCCCAATATCTCAGGGGCATTTTTGACTGAAACAGAAGTGCCATTGCTGTCTCAAGAAGGTACTTATGTTTCCTTTCCACCACCCCATTTTGTTGTGGTGTGTAGGGACGTGATTTTTGATGTATTATGCCTTTTTCTTGAAAGAAACAGGTTGCCTCAGTGCTTGAGAATTCCAGGCCATTATCAGATCTGATGGTTTTCAATGTGGTATGAAACTGGTTTTCTATGAGGGATATGAAGGCTTTTATAGTATGGAGTGCATTGCTCTTGCACCTAAGAAGTTGTGTCCAGGTTGATCTACTATAATCATCCATCATAGTTAAGAAGTAGTGATAGCCATCATGTGTTGGTACATGGTATGGTCCCCATAAGTCAATGTGAAACAACTCAATATTGAATTAGTTGCAGTTATACTTTCTGGGAATGGCATTCTAGTTTGTCTGGCCATAGGACATATTGTACAAATAAAAGGTTGTTTGTTGGAAAATTTTAAAGGAATGGTAGATATGCTCCTCATCTTTACAAAAGGCACATTGCCTAATCTAGAATTTAGTGTCATTACTATGAGTAGGATTAATATCAAGAAAAGAATTAACAGCTGAACATGAAACAGGATCAATAGAACAAGCTTCTTTATTGATTTCAAGAAAGTATCTTACATTTGGTGATGAAGCTGTACATTCACTTCTAACTGAAACTTTCTTACAGTAGTTAAAAAGAGAAACAGGTTGACATCTTTCAGGAGGAACAGCATTACCATTTGTAGGTGGATAACTATGACACTTTGGACAGAAAAATACAAACCATTCCTTGCCTTACCAAGTGCCAGAGGGCTCTTCAGAGAAGGGCCTGCAGTAAGCAAGAAAAATTGTTAAAGCTAACTATTCCTTTTAGTTGAACAACTAAGCAATGAACTGATATTAAATTGAACTCGAAGTTAGGTATAAACAATACTTTGTACAGAGTCAGTGTTGAATTCAAACAAACATCACCAATTTCAGTCACTTTAACTTTGTATCCATTAGGTAAGGTGATTAAAAAAGGATAAGGTAGTGTTCTAAGGTTTGTGAGATTGTCTTTTGTGTAGGTCATGTGGTGAGATGCACCTAAATCTATGATCCAAGAGCCAGCAATCAATCTATCACATTTGCATGACAAATCACATATCTTAGTAATAGAAGAGTAGAAAGCAAGTATACATGCTAGGTTTGCAGCTCCACTTGACATATTTCCTGAGCAATCAACTTCATTTCCAACCTGCAGGGTCCCAAGTAGGTTGAGTAGTTGTTCATACTGGCCTTTGGACAGATTCAATGGCACTTGCCTTCCCTGCTCATAATTTTCCTCACATTGACTTCCATCATCCTCAGAAGTATGCACATTTGCTGCAGATCTTGTACCTCTTCCTCTTGGGGTTCTTGTGTTGGCTGGATAACCATGGAACTTGTAGCACCCGTCTCTAGTGTGCCCATTTCGTTTGCAGTATTCACATAACAGATTTGATCTGTTGCCAGTGCTAGAATTTCCCCTAAAAGTGTTGGTGTTGGAACTGCCTGCACCTCCTCTATAGAACTGTAGTTTGTATTAAAACCTTTGGGACCTGCATTGTGTTGAGGTGACCCAGAAGCATTCAGTGAGGTGGATTCCAAAGCCATGTGACTGAGGGGCTTCATTTCTCTCTGCATTTCCTCTTGTGACAAAATAGCAAAAGCTTGAGCCATAGTAGGCAAATTGGACATCATGAGAATGTTCCCTCGTACAACAGTGTACATCTCATTTAGGCCCATCAAAAAATGTATGTCTTCTATCCTACTCAGCCTTATGCATTTTGGTTTTCCCCCCACAAATGCACACACAACTACACTGGGAATTAACATCAATGGTATTCATTTCCTCCCACAATTTCTTCATCTTAGTATAGTAACTAAGTGACATCTAGAGTGCCCTGCACAAGGTCATTTATTTCCTTCTGCAGTTGATAGAGTTTGCAACCATTAGTCTGGTCATATCTATCCTTCAATTCCTCCCAAAGCTCTTTGGCATTGTTAACGTATTGCAAGCTATCTCGCAAATCTGGAGAGAGAGAATTTAGGATCCAAGAGGTCACCATATCATCACACCTTTCCCACTGCATGAAGGTTGGATCTGTAGGATTTGGTTTCACAATTTTGCCATTGATGAATCCAGTTTTACTTTTAACAGATAAGGCCCTAAGAACTGCTCGTCTCCATGATCTGTAGCTAGTTCCATCAAAAACAGCAGGAAGTAAAGTAGAACCTGCATTTTCTGAGAGATGCAGATAGAAGGGACTATTAAAATCTAATCGAGTTGAAGTGTTGGTGGCAGTCACGTCAACTGGAGCATCACCCATGGAAGAAGATGAAGTTGATTGTGAGAAAGAATGCGATTACAGTAGAATTGTGAAAGTGAACTCACAGTGAGCTAATTCGAATCAAAACAGAGGACCGATAGTGAGATAGTCCAGAGAAAGAAACAGGAAGAAGAAGAACTCGCAATGAGCAAACTCAAATCAAAAATAGAAGAACGATAGTAAGATCGTTCATAGAAAAATAGGAAGAAGAAGATGATAACGAAAATAAGGGCAAATCAAACTCAATTCAGTACTCAAGACGAGAGAGAGAAGCTGGAATCTCCTAGCTCTGATACCATGACGAAACCAGCNCCATGGCGAAACCAGCAGTATAAGCTGGGAAGCAATTACCATCCTCCNGTTCATAGAAAAATAGGAAGAAGAAGATGATAACGAAAATAAGGGCAAATCAAACTCAATTCAGTACTCAAGACGAGAGAGAGAAGCTGGAATCTCCTAGCTCTGATACCATGACGAAACCAGCAGTATAAGCTGAGAAGCAATTACCATCCTCCATTAATGGAGGTTGAGCTATCACTAACAATCAGAGAGGAAAGAAAAGATATTATTGAGAATGAAAAACTTGCTTTAATCAATACAATGTATGTGTGTGTATATACACACTAATAGAAGTCTAACATTCCTAACAAACTCAACTGACTGAAATTACAAACTTGTAAATTCCTAACTAACTAACTAACTATGTGAATAAACAGTGCACAGTCAACTAACTAATAACTAAGTGAAGCTAATCTTATCAATGCCTGTCATGTAATTAATTTTTTTGAAAGAATAGCTTAATAAGTTTTGAATAAATTATTTATACGTATTTTTAAAAAAATTAAACATACATACAGATATCAGGTATGAATTAAATCATAAGCATAATTGTAACTCCGGCCTTGCTTCCAAAGTTCACATTGTTTCACATAAATTTGGCAGTTTCATTTTATCTTAAAAGAAAAAAACTTGAAATTTACGAAATGGTTTTCTAGATTGTTATCAAAGTAAAATCACTTCCCTCTAAACTGATTGACTTCAAATTTTGAATTTTCTTCTAGCTTTTACTAACTTTTAGAAAAAAAATTAAGCGTTGATACTTTGACAAGTTGTCGGAAATTCTTTCCAAATTACTGTAATTAGTAGGAGTATAGTAATTACCTCCCTTAAAATTGGTGAAATTAAGTTTTTGAGATATGTATTCGCCCGCATTTGTCTACCTAACTAATTACAAAGTTTGAAATAGGAATGTAACATAAGTTGAGTTTCTTAATTTTATAATGAACAGAGCAAGGAGAAGAACTCGTAAACTACATTCCTGGGATAACACCAATTCGCGTAAAGGATCTCCCATCTGTATTCTACGGCAAACAAAGGAAGTTATTGCCCTTTCTTCTCGAATATGTATCACAATTGGACAATAAGGCACAATACGCCTTGTTCACCACCATTGAAGCATTGGAATCTCAAGTGATTGAGGCTTTACAAGCTGAATTACCAGTCCCCATTTTGACAGTTGGTCTAACAATCCCTTGCTTGGATACCGAATTCAAGTCCAGCCAGGCTTGATGATCAACCTAAATGACTCTGTTCTATACATATCCCAAGGAAGTTTCATGTCTGTATCAAAAGAACAGCTAGATGAAATTATAGCAGGTGTGCACAGCAGTAGTGTCCGAACGTTTTGGGTGGCACGTGAGAATGTATCCTTACTTACAAATGGAATTGGGAAGAGGGGAATCGTGGTGCCTTGGTGCGACCAATTGAAAGTTTTGTGTCATCCTAGTGTAGGTGGATTTTGGTCGCATTGTGGATGGAATTCAACCAAGGAGGGTGCATTTGCTGGTGTTCCATTTCTTATGTTCCCCATTGGGGCTGATCAGTTTACCAACAGTAAACAAATAGTGGAGGACTGGAAAATTGGGTGGAGGATCAATAAGGAAAGCGAGAAACTGGTTAAGAGAGATGAAATTGCTCAGCTCTTGCAGAGTTTTATGGACCTTGACAGCTACGAAGGAAAAGAAATGAGAAGAAGAGCAATGGAAATAAGGAACACCTGCCTACAAGCAATTGATGGTGGAACCATCCAGGGAAATATTGACAAGTTCATTCGGGATATTTTTCGAGACACAAGGCAGCAATTTACTATACTTTAGGCTTGACAAACTGTCCAGATAAGGTACCCATGACCAGCAATACGGTTCTAGTCACTGTAATAAGCTGCTTGTACCCTTGTGTTCTTCTCGTCCAAAAGGTTATGTTTGCACTAGGAAATAGTTCCTATTCGTTTTGCTCTTATTTTGGGATTGTTTTGTTTCTTGTGCTGCTTTCATTTACTGAGTGTACTTATATATTCCATCCTATTCCCTATTATAAGAATATATGTAAGTTGTAGTCGAACAAACTATGATAATTAATTGACTGTACCATAAAATACCGAATTAATTTGATATTATAATGGTACAATATTTTTTAAAATTGAAATTTCCAACTAAAGTTTTGAATACAGTATCATGTCTACCTATGGTCCTTACCAAGAAAAAGAGCTTCAAGTATCTTAGATTCATAAATGAAGGAAATGAGTCGATTAACAATGATGTCACACAGAGGCGGAGCTAGGTGGGGGTTCATGGGTTCTTATGAACCCAGTAGCTTTTTTGTAGATTATTAGAAAATTGAATAAATAGTGTATATAAACATGTGAACCCCCAAACAAAATTGATTTAGAACCTCCAAACTCCTAACATTGGCTCCGCCTTTTGTCACACATTATATTGAAGCGATGCCGATGAAATGGAGGTCGCCACTAAATACTGTGCCGTAAAAAGACTGTGTTGCTAAGAGTTAATATGGAATCATTATTAAATTGCAAACTGGCAACGAGGACCACTGCCAATATTTAAAAAAAACATGCAATATTGGAGACAGCCTATTGTATATGTAATGTGGCCTTTTTTGTTTGATTGAAGAAACATATTTTATGTGAAAGATTTGGAAGCAAATATATTTTGTCAAAGATTTGGAAGCAAATATATTTGTCCAAGATTTGAAAGCACATTGAGATGTTGAATATTTCATCTTTCTTTTGTGAAAGATTTGGAAGCAAATATATTTGTCCAAGATTTGGAAGCACATCAACAAGCGTATTTTTTCTCTATAAATAGGGAATTTAGACATTAGTTGAAATACACCTTGAAGCATATGAAAATATTTCATTGCTTTCTTTTTTTCTTTGTCTTTCCATTAAGAGTAATTTTGTAAAAGAGTTAGTGTTAAAAAAAAAAATTGTGTGAACCTTTTTTTTTTTGAAGTGATCTTGTGAGGTTATTCTTTTTGGGTATTTGGGATTAATTAGAGTATTTATTCTAATTTTATACTCTCTTTTGTACTCTTGTTGATATAGTGGATTAAGTCACACCAATCGAACCACGTTAAATTTGTGTCTTCTTCAATTGGTTTACATTCGTTATTATCAACTTATTATTGTCTTTGTAATTGTTTGGCTAAATTCCGCACTACCCGAGCTTCATCAATCAGTAATTTGGTGAACATTATCAGTCCTAAATCCCTAATTTTCGTTTTCCTATTCATAAAAGCAAAAGGATCTGTGAATGGAACTTACCGACGTCGATGAAGCCCTATTGAGTTGCCAGATATTGGCGATTCCGTATCCAGGTAGTGGCCACATCAATCCATTGATGAATCTGTGCAAGCTCATAGCTGCAACATCCACACTAAATCATCTACTTCAAATCTCTTTTATTGTTACAGAAGAGTGGTTCAGCTTTTTGAAATCAGATCCAAAACCAGATAATATCCAATTTCTAACTATACCAAATGTAATTCCATCAGAAAAGGAGAGAAGCAAAGATTTTGAAGGCTTTGTGAAAGCTGTGTTTACTAAAATGGAAGCTCCTGTTGATAGTATACTTGACGCGGTTCCAAAACCCAATGTGATTTTAGCTGATTCGTTCTTACCGTGGGCCGTCAGTATTGGGGAACGGAGGAATATTCCGGTGGCTTCATTTTGGCCTATGTCTCTCACGATTTTCTCCATCGTTTATCATCATCAACTACTACTTGCTAATGGACATTTTGAAGCAGGTATTGTTACTTGCCGAATTGATATGAGTAAGAAACATCTGAATCTCAATATACATTCGAATATTAAGATATAATGCCCGATCTAAATACTTCTTTTGATTTATTTTTTTAAAAGTTTGAGTATTCATATTTGATAAAAATAATTAAACTATTCAAAATACAAATAAAAATTATATATTAATATAAATAGTTATTGTACTCCCTCCCTCTATCTCAATTTATGTAGTAACACATTTCGAATTTCAAAATTCAAACAAATCTATCTTTAATGGTAAATTTTTCATATATCTTTTAATTATTTTGGATTGTCAATTATTGTGACTTATAACACTTTTTACGTAGTTTACAAATATATAAATTTTATTTTTAAAAAATTAAAAATTTCATGTGCAAATTCCTAGTCACCCTCAAAAAATGAAATATGTCACATAAATCGTGAGATATGTAACTTATTTTCTTAAGAATTAAACATTAGTTTATCTTTTTATAATAAAATTATCATGCTACAAAAAATATTGTTATTTTATCATTCAAACTTATAATCAAATCAAACAATGTTTTGAAAAATACAACTACTTATATTTAATTTCATGATGAACAGAGCAAGGAGATTAGGTCGTAAATTACATTCCTGGGATTACACCAATTCGCATAACGGATCTCCCATCTATATTCTAACAGTAGCAAACAACGGGAGATGTGGCCCACCCTTCCTTCTCCAAGTTGTATCACAATTGGCCAATAAAGCACAGTATGCCTTGTTCACCACCATTGGAGAATTGGAATCTCAAGTAATTGAGGCTTTACAAGCTGAAGTTCCAGTCCCCATTTTCACAGTTGGTCCAACAATTCCTTTTTCAGATACCGAATTCAAAACTAACCAGCCTACTTGTCATGGCTTGATGATCAACCTAAGGACTCTGTTCTATACATATCCCAAGGAAGTTTCATGTCTGTATCAAAAGAACAGCTAGATGAAATCATAGCAGGCGTGCACAGTAGCAGTGTCCGAACATTTTGGGTGGGACTGGGACATGAGACGGAATTGGGAAGAAGAGGGGAATCGTGGTGCATTGGTGCGATCAATTGAAAGTTTTGTGCCATCCTAGTGTAGGTGGATTTTGGTCACAGTGTGGATGGAATTCAACCAAGGAGGGTGGGGTGCATTTGCTGGCGTTCCATTTCTTACATTCCCCATTGTGACTGATCAATTTACCAAACAGTAAACAAATAGTGGAGGACTGGAAAACTGGGTGGAGGATCAATAAGGAAAGCGAGTGACAACCACCAAGGAAAAAAAATGAGGAGAAGAGCAATGGAAATAAGGAAAACCTGCCAAGAAGCTATTGAGGGTGGATCCATCCAAGTAAATTCGGGATATTTCTTGCCAGTGATTTATTTACTTTCCCCTAAAGTGTTCATTTTGGAACATACCGACGGTGTGTAAAAATAATTGTAAGTCGGCGTGACAAACTGTCCAGTTAAGGTATCTGTCACCAACAATACCTAGTCACTGTACTCAGCTATTTATTGCTGGAAGCTTACTTGTATCCTTCTGGTCCAAAAGGTCATGTTTGCACTTCCTATTCGTTTTGTTCTTATTTTGTTGCTTAAGTGCTTGGTTTGAAGCAGTTCATATCTCTCTATCCTCATTTACTGAGTAGTCTCATTAAAGAGTCTTGGCATCCTTCACATCTTACTTCGACTTCTATCTGGTTGGATAGATAATATCAACTACCCTTTACTGCCAAATATTAGAATGGATGACTACCCACAACAAAAAATAACCATCGACTGCTCTTACATTTAACGCTTCTGCTTTGCTGACAAGAAACAGCACAAACTTCGTTTGAGTATTCAATTTGTCTAGCATGTCTAAAACAATAAATACCATTCCTTAAATGGCCCCAAGAATGAAGGGAGGGGTCAGCTTCCCACATAAAAGTAACGAATATTGCTGGTAGCAGAAATGTGCTAGTTCCCATTTAATTGCACGGTTTACCCTTCAAATGTGCTGATTTTACATTTTTGCCCATAGCAATCAAACATATGCCTAGCGGAGCATAAGTTCTTTAAGGGCGAGGAACTAAAGAACAGCACAAAATAGGGGCAAAAGTGCAAATGACCTACCAGCTTCTAACAATTTAGAATCCAGCATACTTCTTGATTTTTTAGACATCAAGATTAGAGAATACGGATCCTCACGATCTAAGTTGAATAATAATGACGCAAAATAGAATAACAAGAGGTCGGTAAAATCCTATAGCATGCAATCCAGCACGCCTTCTGTATTTCTGTATAAGAAATATGCAATTACAAAATGTACACCTACCAAATTCATTCAAACAAATAGACACGCTGTTACATTGAAATGCCGTTCAACAAACAAACAAGTAACAATGAGCTATCATACTGTTTTCCCTGAACTTCACAGCAGCAGTTTACCCCCCAAGAATACCACAGGATTAAAGTTGAATCACTTACAATCTCACATTATGGTACACGCGCACATACTTTTCTTCGGAGTCTCATCAATCTTCTTTTCTGTCATATAAATACAAGTTTCAGCAGCCAAAAAAAAGAGAGAAAAGTGTACACCATGAATTCTTAACACCACACCCCTGGACTGAAGATACTTGTTGAGGATAGCAAAACAGGCACAGGATTGAACTTTCATACATATATTCAAATAAATAAATTTTACAAGAAAAGCACAGGGTTAGGGGGTTGAGAGTGTGGCAAGGCGTGTCTTGTCCCTTGTATCTTATCCTCAATTCAGCATTAGAACAAATACGGTTCATGTCAAGCTTAGAAGATACAAATCTTATTTAAGTACATTTAATGAAGCTCACATTTACATGAGACAAGTATTTCCTGGATACTACAACTTCAGCATTAGACAAAAATAGACATCCGCCAAACATTAGTGGAGGATTAATGGAATGGCTAACTCAAGAGAATTTCCAATTACAAAAATCTCACCGGGATAAGATTTAAGTTAAGCACCTTGCCACATATAAGCAAGTGCACTTCAACAGGTCAAAATCCACTAGCACAGTTAGATCTTCATTTAACTCAGCAAAATTTAACTTGCACAAAACACCCGGCTCACCTTGTTTCTCCCTCGAATCTACCACTTCATTATCCACCAAAGCTACATCCAAAATCTGCCTTCCATCAACAAAAGCATTTTGCAAAAACGAAATAGTCTTGTCCAAAACTCTCTTAAGTCTATTAGAAAGCACCTTAGAAATGATCTTGTACATGCTTCCCACTAAACTAATAGGTTAGTAGTCCCCAATACTAGAAGTCCCTTCCTTCTTAGTAAAAATGACAATCAAAGAAGCATTTAAGCTCCTTTCGAAGTTACCCCTCCTAAAACTCATCAATAGTACTTAATACATCATGTCTGACTGTACAACAATGCTGAAAGAAAACCAAAGTGAAACCATCTAGACCTCGAGCCTTGTCACCCACACAACACTCCACTGCCTCACACACCTCCCTTTCATCAGTCTTTCTCTCTAACCACTCACTATTATCCCCTCCAATCTGATTGAAATCAAACCCCCCTCCCCCCAAACTTGGCCTCCGTTCTGCTTCCTCTTTGAACAACTGCTCTTTCTTCTTCCTCCTCTCCCACATGTATGTATCTCCCCCCCCCCCCCCCCCCCCCCCCCCCCCCCCCTCCCCCTCTGCCCCCCCCCCCTCCCTCCTCCCCCCCCCCCCCGCTCCACGTTCCCTCCCCCCCCCCCCCCCCCCCAACTCTACTGACTCTATTAAATTTTTCCTCCTATTTGCAACTACTACCCTGCGAAAGAACTTGTGTTAGAGTACCAATACTCCAACCCCAACGACCTCAATTTTTGTCTCCAACTAGTCTCTTAAAGCTAACTCTATTTTTAAAATTTCTTTCTCCTCCATTTCCCACTTGTCCAACTTCCTTCGCACCTGTATTCTTTCTAACTCCCCCACCTCATTCATAATATCCCTCATTTTCACATCTACCCTCCCAAACACTACCTCTTATTCCACACCTAAAGTCTTTCTTAAGCATCTATACTTTTTTTGCAAGTCTGAAAAATGGTCTCCCCACTAAGGCATAACTACCCCACCACCCGGCTACTCTATCTCCAAAGTTTGTCACTCACAGCCACGTGTTCTCGAATCTGAAAAGTGATCTCATTCTTCTACCCTTACACCATCCAACATAATAGGTGAATGATCTCCACAAGAGAGGGAATTGGATAATGCTTGGTGTTGAAATTGGCACCTATCAAAGGTAAATCTATAAGAAGATAGTTAGCGATAAACTGCAAGAATTCCTCCATGTCCCTGGAAATCGCCCTGCAACCCAACCTCTCCTCCAGAAATCGTTTAGTGTTAGAAATCCCTTCCTAACACCCAAGGGATCTCCCACCTCTCCATACAATCCCCTAACTCCTCCAAAAATTCAACCTTAGACCCCTTCTCTACAGTGCCATACACACCCACCCCACCCCAAAAAAAAACTGCATTCCACTCTATTTTGTTTCTAAACTGCACACCTAACATGAACTCCCCCTTGTTAAGCTCAACACACTTCACCTTTCTGTTCTCTCACCTTTCTATCATCCCAAAGAATAAATATTCGTCCTGCACTTTCCTGTGCCGGAAAATAATCATACTCCCTCCCCTCCCTACCCCAAACAAACACACAGTCTTCTAATAGTGCTATCCGTCAAAGTTTCCATTTTTGTTTCTTGAATACATATCACATCTGCTCCTATTTTAGTAATAAAAAATGTAGGAGCATTAGTCACTCTAGAAGTTGGGGCTTGTTGTCCAATTCCAAATTATCACGTCAAGGTGTTGTACAGATTCTCTTTTGGTAATAAAATCCTTTATATACCAAAAGAATATTTCATTTATTTTGTTAATTTCAAGTTCATTAATGTATTCTCAACTTTAACAATTCATGTGGGCAACTTCACATTAACACTCCCAGTCTCAAATTCATTTGAAGAAAAGACTATTGTTTATTATTAAGTAAATTAGTACAACGTACAATAAAGAGGAAAAGGAAAAACATTTTCTACATACATGCCTTCCAGAATCAGATATGTAAGTAGAAGCGACGGATGTTGGAGGGTGACGGCTCCTACTAGTGTCATACATATTAGTTGAAATATCTTATACACTACATTACTGAACTTAAGATCACACCAGCTCTCATACAAGAATAGGGGATGCTGTCACAAGAGAATAGAGGATAAAGTAATACGCAGAGAACTATTAGAATCTATTCACATAAGAATACTGAAACTTCAAATCTCTTCAACAACAATTTACTCTATTTTCTTAAACTCCTTATCAAGAATCCAAAAGATTTAATCCTAGCAGTTGAAAAATCAAATGTTCCACATCTAGCCCCCTTCTCCAAATTAGACACTCAGGTTAGTTAAATTTCAATATGAGTATCGATCACTAAATTAGAAGGGAAAAAAATTAATGATATTTTCCCAATTGGTTAAACCTAAATTTACAAATCTCAACCCAAAAAAGGTAATTCTGACAAGATATTCTAGACTTGGAATTGTTATAAACCAGCCAACAACTTGGAACAAAAGCAAGAAAAGAATATTCAGAGATTTACCAGGCGAAACGTCTTCATAAATATTAGATAAAACATTGATACTAAAACTGGAACAGTTGGTTGTCCCAAAGTAGAATAGCTAACAATGCCAGACATGTTTTACACATAAATACTCACTCACCCTGTCCCATTGTATGCCCCATTTCATGTCAAGACTAGGCTCAGAATTTAACAAATTCATTTAACCTATGTATCTATCTAAGAGAAAAAATATCAAAATCATGATTCAAAAGTGAGTATGATGATAAAATGTCTGATGATTGTATTTAAGATAATAAATGAGTCTATGATACACCACCAACATGAGAAGTGTATAGAAGTAGTGTGTTTTTATAAATTAAGCATGTCGAATATTATTGTTTATAAAAGTGTAACCTACATTTAAGAGAGTTTTTTGTTTGGGAGAAAGTGAAGTAATTTTTACAAATAAAGTGGCAAAAAGGACGTGATGTACATATGTACACTGTTGAAATCAAAAGAGAATATATCCCATCTAATTCTGAAGACCGAGGGTTTCTAACATCTGCAGAACTGATTCAGCATCATTAACATGTTCCAACTAACACCATGAATAAAGATAGTATACAATTAACTTTTATCTTGAGGATGACAAACATTTACAGGAGTTCCAAAATGAAAACTGTTGCATAATTTGGGAAAAGTGGATTTTGAAAACCCTAAAATGGAAAGACCTTTTTTTTTAAACTGGTAATGTTGTAAAATGGAAAGTCCTTAACATGTCATTTGGAGCTTTTGAGGTAATATTGTTCAAGAGCAACCGATGAGTTGCAAGCTTTCTTCAACATCTGTGTCATAATAGATTATTATTTAAATTTCTTAAATTGTGCACTTCATTCCAAAGAAGTGTGCCCTGCACTTATCACTTTTTGCCTCAAGCCCATAGACCTCGTTTTTGCACTTCTTGTTTCTAAAAACACTGGGTCACAAAAGAAATGAGCTTAACTAAACAAATCATTGACTAAACCCAATAGCAAAAAACACTACTCATCTCAATCTACATAAAAGTATTTCTAGTCTTGAAGGCTCATGAATATGAAACTAATATGGAAGGAATGTGTTCCCAACTGCTATTACCAAATTAGGGGATGCTTTCCGCAGATGACCTAATCTCTCGAGTCACCAACATAGTGTGTAATGTTGTTTTCGACAAGTTTCCTGGACCATATATACTTACATATAGTAGATGAATCCATATATTATAATCACTTATCAAATCTCAATTCTAAACATAATATAATTTTTTTAATCTTTTTGGGGAATATCAATTCTAATTTTGTTGTTCTTACTGTTCTGTACACATCATCACAAGTTAACTTTCTTGACCATCAGCATAATCACAATAATTTTCATTTGTGGTATATCTACAAGATGCAACATGGTATATACAAAACGATACTTTCCCCATTTCAACTCAAGTATCGTACAAAAGAATGTCTTTCTTAAAGTAGGTAACACTCTAATTCCAACACTCTACTTAGCTTGTTTAAAACCACGGGATTCAATGGGCATTTTGGCACATTACAAATATCCTTAGTTTATAACTACAAGATTCAAAAGTTATTTTCTTAAACTCCGCGCTTTGACACTAATATTGAAACGGACAGAGTAACATTTTTTTAAATGCAATCTTCATTAAATTAGGTGAAATCAGATTTGATTAAGCATGTTCTTAATTGAAAGCTCATATTAATTACAACTGTGTCAGGATAAGTAACCATAGTTAATATGGTTACTTATTAACCATAGTTAATAGTCAGTGGGAGATCAACCTAGTTGCGTTTAACTTAAATAGGTTTAGTCATTTGTTTTGGAGCAACTCTTGCATATGTGGACTATGAATTAGTCAAATTTGAAGGCATATAAAGCCCTATACTGTAAGACATAAGCTAGGTTTAGGTTATCAACTAGAACTTCAAGTCAAGCAACCTGCAGCACTCCTTTTTTATTGTTACAGTTTATGAATATACAGTTGAATTTGTAGTAAACCCATTTGATCTCTTCTAAAATGAAGAAATGACATGCAAGCTAAGACATGAAAATACAGAAACTAAGTCTCCATCACTTGAGGAGTTAATACTATCTTGCCTATGATGGTTGAAACAAGATTCTAACTTCATACTTTCTGTTCCAAAAGCTAAAATATTCAGTATACTATATGAACAACTGCAATTAAGACAACATATATTTGAAAATGGTCCCTGGGCACGAGCCATTGCAATCATCTGGAATTTTTGGCACATACCACAGAAATTTCTTTGTAAGGCAAAAATTGTCAA
The DNA here is from genome assembly GCF_019186545.1 of Solanum stenotomum. Classification (NCBI taxonomy): domain Eukaryota; kingdom Viridiplantae; phylum Streptophyta; class Magnoliopsida; order Solanales; family Solanaceae; genus Solanum; species Solanum stenotomum. The sequence continues at coordinate 30,437,701 of NC_064293.1, read as the reverse complement.
GAACCATATACATAAAAAGCATTACCATGTTAAAAATAAGGTACGTACAACCAAGTGACTAGTTAACTATATTGCATGACAATTAAGATACTAAAAAGCAGACGAAGAAGACTATTGTCCTTATTTTTTTCTTAACACACAGATTTAGTTAGGTTACATAACAGAATCACCAATAGCCTCAAGATACAAATACATTATAGAAAGGGTAAAATCAGTATATATTACCACAAATCAAGTAAGAGGAACCCACCTGATTTTGATTTACCTACTGATGGCTGTACAACAGCATGCATGGTAATCACACCATTAGGTAGTTCGCCGAAAGGCGTCTTACATTGACCAACATTCTTGTTGTTTTCCAAAATTTTCCCAGCACTTATCAACTTGACATCATTTGCCGCCTTGGGTGCAATTTTCTTATCTGCCAAGAGAGCATCACAACTTAATCTCGGGAAATTAGAGGCCAAACAAATAAATAATAACCTTTTGCCACTTTTCTGAATATATAGTTTTTGGTAAGTTGATAAAATGAAAATCTGCCAAACATTGAAGGCTTTACAGGATTTAGATATCAATAGACTTTTCTGCATGGCGTAAAGCAAAATAGGGATAGCCAAATTGCAGGCCATAACCAACTCACCTCAATCAAGATTCTTATTTCTTTTAATAGGTAACAATAACCTCAACCAAAATTCTTATACTGATTTGATTGTTCATTTGTCCAGTGAGAATTGCGCTTGAATTTTGGTCCCATTTGGTTTGACTTAAATACTGAACTAAAGCTTTTTACAAAAGTTAAATCATCAAAAAGTTGTGCTTCAAAGTTAATCCTCTTTATCAATTTCCATATAGACCAATTAATTACAACACTGTATAATTTGTCTAACAAGGCAAATTATGAGTTCTTTGAAACTAGTTATTCACAACCTCACAAGTCCCTCCTATCTCTATATGTGTGTGCGCATGCACAATACAAATACCTAATGTAAGAAATAATAACTATTAAACAAAGAAAATGATTATCTGGACGAATGAACTAAACAACTTAAAATTAAACGAAATATATAAAGTAAAAATCATGTCAATCAAACACAAAAAAAAACATTTTTTTTGTTTAACATAAGGTACATAGAATCCACTTGTCCAATTAATCCAAATTCACGCCACAAAAGTTCATTGAGGATTATGCGTTCCCTAAAAGAGATTTCTCCATTCTCAGGATTCAAGCCCAGATATCATCTATTCTACTGCATCCATTAGTGTTAATTCAAAAATCATTTTAGATTTCTGAATTAGATGTAGAAGCAGTTAAAGATGTTAGCTGACTATGGCGTTGAGGTATGGAGAACAATCAGAGGCCTATGGCCAATACGAATAACCTTTTACACAGCCAATCTTTTCAAAGTATCTTTTACACAACACTTTTGTGCTTGGCCAGTTATCAAAACCATATGTATGTCAGGCCCCAATATGGTCGTGACACATGTCATGAACATTTAATCAATATCGTGGCTGCCACCACCATGGTTTTCCATGAGAAAGTTTCCATAAACAACTAATTGATGAAAACCCAAAATGAATTCAGCACAACAACGCAACATTCAACAAGACCCAGTTGGATTTTCAAGTTTTCTCAATGCCCAACAATGGTAGGTGAAATATATTACTTCATCTAAAAAATATGCCCAACAATGGTAGATTCCTTAATTTTTCCACCCAAACTTCACAAATATCAGTCTTAAAGCTTGTAAGTCGCACAAAATAACCGATTCAACAAGATTTGAACAACAAGCACTCAATTTTCATATCTGAAATTTTGTATCTCCTGTGTGAGAGAGAGGGGGGGAGGGGTTCTATGGGGGATGGGGATATCAAATATGGGATGGGACAAAATTCTTACAGGCACAACGCACCTATTTTGTGCACGTAGCAAAAGTGGTGTTGCTTGTTAGACACTTTAGAAAGGTTCGGTGTATAAGGATTACCATGTTGGATAGGTGTGCCACAGGGATTTGTCCTAACTAGGTATTCTGCTTGTCATTTTGCATATAAGTGGGTTTGTATCAGAAAGTTAACATGGCTACAATCTCTTTAGCTATTTGATGTGAACTTTAGGCCATTTTCATTTTAGCCTTATCAATCAAAATCTCAGATTAAAAAATCCATCGCTTAATTCCATAAAAATCACCAAAACCACAACTAAAATCCCCAAAAATGCAAACAAAAAACACTTCTTTCAAACATTTATTTGGGTTGGAGGCTGATAAGGTGCTGAATACTTCTCCTTAGGGTGCTAGGTGTCATTAGATTTATGGGTATTCTCATCAAACCCTGTTTTCCCATTTCCAAAAACAATTAACAAAATTCAATCAAAAGCATCTCAATTACGCTACGCCAGCCTCCAAAAAACTAACAAATGACGTAATTTTACTAACCTTTAGGCCACTCAGCGACAATTCTCTCTTTCAGCATAGCTACGGTTGAAGCCGGGGAGAATCGAAATGGACCCACATCTGATCCATCGAATAAACGAAACTTAACTTCTATCAAATCTTCCTCCGGCATTTGCAATCGCCCACCAACCTCTTTCTTCTTAGTTTTTTCACCTCCGTAACCTAAATCGCAGAGACAAACAGCTTAACGCTCAGAAAAAAAAAACTGAAAAAAGAGAGAGATGAGAAGCAGATATATATATATATATATATATATAAGCAACTTGAATAATTCAAACAAGTTTACCAGTGGTTTAACGAGCAAGGATTCTTCTGCTTGATTGCATTGAATCGCACAGCTAAAATGGGGAACCCTAGACACAACTGAACTCCAGTGTGTATGAAGACGAGATATATATATATTGACAGAAATGTATCTGACAATGTGTGTATTAAAAAAAATTATCAAATCTTCTATTTCATGCTTAAACTAAATTTTGTTTCAATTAGACACCTAAATTTTTTAATAAAGTATTTTAGTTATATATTTGTGTGCAAATTTGAAAATAATATTAGTGAGTTTTCTCATTTCTATTAGATGGTTAAATAATTAAATTAACTATATAAATATCAAGTGTTTCTATTTGAAGTTGATGTATATAATTAGAGACGAATATAAACATTACAAATAATTAATTATACTTTTAGAAATTCAGATACTTAATTAAAATATGATTTAGTTGGAATACCCAAATAAAATATTTTGTTAAATTTTAAGGACTAACTAATATATTAAGCAATGTATATATATGATTACGTATGTTTTTCTTCTGTCTTTTTTTCCTTTTTTCTTTATTTGGAAGTGCTCTTCAATCAATTTTCTTATTTTAGAAAGAATGTTGTCAGAATTACCTTTTGTGGGTTTATTTATTAAAGCTCAAGGTATATATGTATAAATTTAGGTTTATCCAATCATGAAAACCACAAATTTAGTTTTTCTTTCCTAATAATATGTTTAGTAGAGTTTAATTAATTTGAATTTGTATTAGCAATGTCAAATAAGGTTGTTCAAAATAGTACTCTCTATTGATGATTTAGCACTCTCTACTAATGATTTTTTTTTTAAATAACTCTAAATTAATTTGATTTCAAAGAAATTAAAATCTTTAATAGTATTTTGAGAGACAATGAAAGGCACTGCAAGAAGCTATAAATATACAATTTTTGGACGATATTGTGTGTAAGCTGTGTGTTTGTAGTTAAGAGTGATTTGCTCAAAATATGTGGATTTTATTTCGGTTAGAAGCAAGCAGTTGTTCATCGACATGCCTATATCTAGCCAGTTGTATTCCTAGAAATTTTAATACTTTTTATGTTGTAATTTATTTGTCTTATTTTTCTTTTTAATTAATTATATATTTGAAAATTAAGTACGATAAGTTACAATCATTACAACTTACAATATTTGATTATATATTTAAAAATAACGTTAAAAATACTATAAATTACAATAATTAACGATCTAAATATTTAGCAATATATAATAAATAATAACATCAAAAAAAAAAAAAAACATGTAAAAGATTTGAATATTGACTCTCTAAATTTTGTTTTTGTTGCATCAATTGAGACAAAAAAAATAAGAAAAAATTACCTAACTATACATTATTTATTATCATATTTTCTTATTTTCCCTACCATTTCATAAAATATCAAAAATCTCTTTTTTGCTCTCATCATTCCTTTTTCCGGATACATTAATTTGAAATCTCCTAACCCATGATTTTCCTTCCTTTTTTCATTCCACAATTACTTTCATTAATCTATTTTTGAATTTCAAATCTTTTCTCTTTTCGATTGATGAACTTAATAGTATAACTCATTACATATATTCTCTTGCTTGTTCCATGGGGACATTTTTTATTATATAATTGTAAGTTTTTTATATCAAAATTTTTGAATTAAGTGAGCTTTGATAATAGATATTGTATCAGATTTTAAAAATCTATCCTAAAAAGAAAAAGTTACAATTTCACTTATAAAATTTTAAATTTTTTCCAGGTAGAAATGCATGTCCAAATAAAATTTCAAGTTTTAAAAATCACAATTTTAAAAACTCAAATTTTTAAGTTTCAAACTTCAAAATCTACAACAAACCAAAGCTCAATATCCATGGGTACGTTTTAAACCTTGACTATAGTTCTTTAAGGATTTGCTCTTTTGCCAGATTTCCAAAGAGTGCATTTCTAAGAAAATTAGTAATGGAAAGTGACCATTCAACAAGTTTTTATTATTAGCCTTTAAGGCAGAAAGTTACTGCTCCAGCTGGGAGTCCTCCAAAATTCCTTATAAATCCTAACTCCCCAAAATAATAGTTATCCTTTCCTTATTTCACTCCACAAATCACTCCCTATATGTATCGTGTTTATTTTAATTCTTAACTTAATTTTTATTAGTGATATTACTGATTCGATACATCACTGCTACAATCGTTTTTTGTTCTATGCATAAGATACTTAATTTTCAATGTATCTAATTTATTTGGATAAAGCATTGTGTATCAAATTAAGTATCTTGATACATAAATACGTAAAAATTGATAATCTTATTGTATCAAATACATTACTATCAATTGCAAAATGATACATTTATAGATACACTTTATTTATTTTAGCTTACATACAACGTTCTTTCACAACCTTATTGTATCAGATACATTAATATCAACTATAAAATAATACATTATTTAAAAAATGTATCTTATCAACTGAAAATCTTCCACAATTGCATATTTATATTTCAAGGCAAATAATGTATCTTCTTCTAGAATCATAGACTGAATAAAGATGCTCAGATGATGCAACAACTTGTTAACATTAAAGAAATTAGTGATACATTCCATAAAATAGTTATTTACATGGATCAATCACAAACAGTCAAACAATTAACATATACTTAGTATCAGGTACAAAATATAACTATAATCTGATACATACCCTCATTCTTGAACATTTTGATGTTTTTACAACAAATTGCATGTACAATGTATCATCTATTTAGTATAGTATTTCACAAACACAACAAGATACAAAAATAGTAATGTATATCATGCTAAATATTTGGTCATGATACAATAATTTAATCAATACTACATGTATCACAAAATAATCTATTGATCTTTAAGCAAAACTTTAAATACAAAATTACTTATTTAATGTATCTAATTAATAAGAGTATAGTACTTGTCAATTTATACAAGATACATAAATACTAATGTATCACGATTGTATGGTCATCTTGAAAACACAAACAAAAAGTCAAATTAACAACACAATATATGTAATTTCATATCTCTAATTGTAAGATCTATTTTACTATGAAATTAAAGCTATGATCTATTTTATACATTGCAAATCGAGGCTCATATTTTTTC